>NW_025945919.1:0-27482 GCF_000764305.2 Hyalella azteca | reverse complement strand
ATGATATGATATGATATGATATGATATGATATGATATGATATGATATGATATGATATGAGATATTTAATCTGTATTAAATTAGGTGTTGGCAACACGAGTTGTTGATAAATATTTAACAAAACTTTCAAAATTCAATAATTTGTCATTTGCATCTTTAACATTCACATTTATCACTAGTTATAGCTCTTAAGTCATGCCTTACAAATGAAAGATTTAAAAAATTCACCAAAGCATTAGACGCAGTGGTTCCCAAACTTTTTCAGGCTGGCGCCCCCTTTGGCTCCCCAGTGCATCCCTAGCCCCCCCCCTCCCCCCGACAGACACGTACAAAAACAAACGCCTCTTTCTTGATATTTAGTACGCTGCAATTTTAAAGGAGAAAGGTTAATTACAATAAACCAATATATTTCTTTACAGTTTTAACTGTTTCAGCACTAGAAATTCAAGACGGCACGGACAAATTTACGGCCGGACTCGTGGCCGGTCTTGCAGCCGGTCTCACGGCCAATCTACAAATTCATTGTCCAAGGAATATCTCCCAAACTAATGAACGCAGCTCGATAAAACTTGGAACACGTATTCATTAGGACCTAATGGTGATGTTTAGCTCGTGAAAAAATTTTAAATTTCTTCTTTATTCGGGACTTTTATGGCGATACGCTCTGTGGTCAGCAGTGATCAAAGAATATCTTCCAAACTACTGAACAGATTCGAACGAAATTTTTAATATTAATTTCTAACTGCCAAACGGTGATTTTTCGCTCGTGAAAATTTATTCGATTCGAAGTCATGTTCTGTACGTGTTGTGTACAAATCTTCAAACAAACGTACGAACTTCTGACTCCGACTTCGCTGACTGCCGCCCCCCTACTGCCCCTTTCTTCCTCACCGCCCCTCCCCCCCAGATCTTTCCACAGCCCCCAGGGGGGCGATATCGCTCACTTTGAGAACCTCTGCATTAGAGCGTAATCAGCGTATCCAGACTACGTTCCTAATGAAGTTAGCCCTAAATGCACTTTTTCACACAAAAAACGAAACATTTGAACCTAAACTAAAAATTTACTCGTCAATTTTGACATGACACCAGTAATCCGATGGTTCTGTTAATTAGTAATAACAGTAGTAATGTTTATTGTTAAAAAGCCCTGTTCTTTCAATAATTCGCTATTCTGTTCAATGAATAATAGCAGCGAGCAATCAATCCCATTGTCATGGTAGCCTATGAATATATTCATGAACGCCGTTATTTGATAGAGAAAAACAACTGACATAGTAATTCACCAGGCATTCACTGGTCCTAGGGTAGAGTATACGTGAATAAGTATAACAACGAGAAAATTTGTATGAGAATTCCGTAAAATGTTTCCATAGGATTTATTTAGTTTTCCAGCTCATGCTCGTGTTTTTGCTGCTCGTCATGAGCGGCAAATAAATATTTCAGAGCTGCACGGTGAGAAGGAGGCCTTCCCAGGGAGAATACACCATCTTCAGACACCATATTCATCATACCGATAATCAGAGACACCGCCTCTGATTATCGTTCATCCGCCCTCCTTTGGGCCACCTGATGCACGATCAGTGCTGCCAGCGACTATTTTTTGAAAAACCTAGATTATACCTCCGAAAAAACCTAGAATCGAAAGAAAAAACCTAGATTTCTCAAAACATGTAATTCATAGTAATACATCCTTGTCGTTCACATAGGAATGAGTACGGATATATAGGGATAAACATAAATTTCAATTTAACATATTTCCAATTTTTTGGAACAGTTATTTTACATAATAAAATTATCATTCATCCTCATCCCCCTCGAAAACAACAGCTTTATCAATCAACATGTCTTGCATCCACTGGCACTAATCTACTTTCATATCGCCTGTAAATTGCTGTTTTCTCCTGTAACTGACCACGTTTCGTCCACGTTTGTTTGGCGAGGATTCGGTCTCGGGTAGTTGTGGCTTTCAAAGAGTTTGTTTTTTGAAGTCTTCACGTTATAACCTTGAGAGAAAATTCTCTCGACGCAGGCTGATGGATGCGGAAGAACTGACAAATTTTTTAATAACTTTTGATAAAATTTCAAATTTGGGTTGGCCAAGACTATCTTTTACGGATATAAGGCTATGCCAAAGTACCGGAATGCTGACAGTTCTGCTGTTCTCTGTGAGGTGTAAGTCCTTGGTTACTCTGAAGCTTCGGTATTCATCGTCAACCACTGTCATAACCACTGGGCAGGGTGGCCCGGTGGTTAAAGTTCAGAGATTGGCGCAGAGAGCTGCGGGTTCGATCCCAGCTCTGTGCGCCAGTTTCTGGTCAGAATCGGCGAGGAGGCCGGGCGGTTAAGCACAGCAGAATTGTAGCAGTGAGTTGCGAGTTCGAGACCGCAAAATGCTGTGAATGTTTTAGCCATGATACGGAGTGCACGGTTAACGTAGCGATGATACGGAGTGCACGGTTAACGTAGCCATTTCTCCAAAACATATGATGGTTGTCACTAAAACATTCCTTTCTGTTTCAGTTATGTTTTTCACGATATTTTTAGCGCATTTTCTCATTTATGGAAAAAATGCACTATTGTGCTCGCCATGTCCGTCCGTCCGTCCGTCTGTCTGTCCGTCCATCTGTCCGTGACCTCAAGTTTTCGTCGACAAGAAAATGCGCTCTCTGTCACTCACTGCAGTGAGTACTGAGTTATATTTTTTATAGTAAATTCACTTAACCCAATTAAAATGGTGTGAAATTACAAGCCGTCCTGTAAGCTTACAGATACAGAAAAAATGCTATAAGGCTGCTGATATGAAGCTGGCAGTGGACAAGGTTGTTGTAAATGCTCAATGGCATGTTCATGGATACGGTAATTAATGTATTTGGTAATATCATATCGATAAATGAAATATCATATCGATAAATGAAAAAGAAGTAAAAATCACAGAAAATGCCATTTATTCTACCTCTACATCATCTACAATGAAAGATGAGGACTTCAGAGTACTGTTAGTAATGGATGAGTACACTCTGCATGCTTCAAGTGTTTTAAAATGAAGTTTTATTCCAAGTGACCCGAGTAGCCCCGTTCGACGGGGCTAGTCGATCGGGACACTCTTTTTTTGCTTCTGGCACCTTACGAATAGCATATGGATTTTTTTGGAGAAGCCATGTGATAGCCCTTGCAAAGTTGCAAAGAGCTTTGAAATGAGGCTAAACTTATTTATGAAATGTTTCATGGTAAGAAGTTATGAATGAAAAACATTTGAAATCGCCCCGAGTAGCCCCGGTTGACGGTATATTAAACTTCTTGAAACCGCAACTTCTTGAAACTTCTACGAGTTCTACCCAAAATTCCAAATTTGTATACAGGTAAAATTATTAGGATTATTATACACATTAAACAGGTGGTCTTTTCTTATGAACAGATGACTTTTGCCATACTTAATTTTTTGGGCTTATAAGTAAGTATTTGCAGCAAAGTAACAAATTTAATAACTGACTAAGATTGAATAATCAATTTTTTTAGAATCGGTTCATTTTTTAGGTATTTTCTCATCTACACAAGTTTTAAACCAATATCTTATCAATAATAATGCAGCAATGCTGGTATTCATGATACATAACTGGTCTGCTTACAGGACTCAAAAATGAACTTGAGGAAGAGTCTAAATTACTCTAAAAATATCTCTATTAAGTCTACTTTGCCCCAATGAGGCTGATGAGCAGCAGTTAACTCAAATCTATTTATTTCGTTTTCCAGCTCATGCTTGTGTTTTTGCTGCTCGTCATGAGCGGCAAATAAATATTTCAGAGCTGCACGGTGAGAAGGAGGCCTTCCCGGGGAGAATACACCATCTTCAGACACCATATTCATCTTTACCAACTTATTTGCTCACCAAAGTGAGAGAAGTTAAAGTGGTGGGTGTTAGGAGCCACGCCGGCCTAATAGCTCCCCGCATAATACTGTAATAAGGGTCACATGATAGCACATCTAAAGCTTTAATTATATTCTTTCACGATGTAAGCTGAAGTCAGCCTGCAAAAACCCCCGGCGCTTGATGGAATGGTGGACAACTCTGCCAAGCCTCGTAACCACCATGTGATGTGATGTGATGTGATGTGATGTGACACTACATGACATGACATGATATGATATGATCTGATATGATATGACATGATATAACATGTTATTATATCATATGTTTTTATAAAATACGATATGATATGATATGATATGATATGATATGATATGATATAACATGATATTATGTGATATGTTATTATAAAATACGATATGATATGCTATGATACGATATGATATGATAGTCTGTTGACAAAGTGTTTCATTAAAATAATGTAGTGCAACACAAGTAACATGGGTTACAGCAGCGGCTTCGCGGCCTTTTAGGGACATGGAGGGAAGGCTTAGCCCATATGATTTATATTCATATTTAATGTAATAATGGCTTGTTGTGTGGTTATTTATTCAATTTAAACGTATATTCAAGCCAAATTATACTGAATTTGTCGGAATTCTAATGTAAAAAGTTTAAATGAATGCAATAAATGAGCATAAAATAACTTGAAGAGCTTAAAGATATTTTAAATAGGCCTAAAATAGGCCTAATACGCGGCGGGGTTACTGTTCCCTCCACTGATAGCAATGCGAATATATCGAACTGGAACTCCTCTAGTCACACAATTAGAAAATGTCCATTTGATGGCATGTATACATTTGTGTTAAATTAGGAACTGGCAGCACGAGTTGTTGATAAATATTCATCAACAACTCCTTCAAGTGTCAACAATTTGTCTCTCGCATCTTCAACATTCATATTTATCACTAGTTATTGACCTTAAGTTATGTCTTACAAATGAAAGATTTAAAAAATTCACCAGAGCATTAGAGCGTAATCAGCGTATCAGGACTACGTTCCTAATGAAGTTAGCCCTAAAAATATTTTTTTTTGCTCAAAGAACGAAACATTTGAACCGAAACTACAAATTTACTCGTCAATTTTGACATGACACCAGTAATTCGATGGTTCTGTTAATTAGTAATAACAGTAGTAATGTTTATTAGTAATAAGCCCTGTTCTGTTTTTTTTTTCATTATTTTGTTCAATGAATAATAGCAGCGAGCAATCAATCCTATTGTCATGTTAGCCTATGAATATATTCATGAACGCCGTTATTTGATAGAGAAAAACAACTGACATTGTAATTCGCTAGGCATTCTATTGTCCTGAGGTAGAGTATACGTGAATAAGAATAACGAGAAATTTTGGATAAAAATTCCGTATGATGTTTCCATAGTATTTATTTAGTTTTCCTGCTCATGCTTGGATTTTTTACTGATCATCATAATAATACATAATAGCGGTTTCAGCGTTTATTAGGCCGTAGGCTTGTAGCCGATTCTTAACATCGCAGAACATTCACAGCATTTTGCGGTCTCGAACTCGCAACTAACTGCTGCAATTCTGCTGTGCTTAACCGCCCGGCCTCCTAATCGATTCTGACCAGGAACTGACGCACAGAGCTGGGATCGAACCCACGCCTCACTGCGCCAATCTTGGTACTCTGAACTGTAACCACTGGGCCACCATGCACAGAGCCCTTGCCCACCCCTTGCGGCAAATAAATATTTCAGAGCTGCACGGTGAGAAGGGAGCCACCCCAGGGAGAATAAACATCTTCAGACACAATATTCATCATTAACAATTTATTTGCTCACTAAAGTGAGAGAAGTTAAAGTGGTGGGTGTTAGGAGCCACGCCGACCTAATAGCTCCCCGCATAATACTGTAATAATGGTCACATTATAGCACATCTAAAGCTTTAATTATATTCTTTCACGATGTAAGCTGAAGTCAGCCTACAAAAACCTCAGCGCTTGATTGTATGATGAACAACCCTACCCTCATTGGTCAATGGAATGATGGACAACCCTGCCCATCCTCGTTAACATATCCACCATTTACCGACTTCTTTACCAAAAAATTCTATCATAACTGAGGTAATTTATCGTATTTAGTACATTTCAAGCATCCTAGAATGTCAGGGTTGAGATACAACCCTGCCGATGTACATAATTATAGGGTTCACTCAATAAAATAATAGTCTCGAAATATATCATTCAAAGTTATAAATTTCATTATACTCCCAGACATGGTCGTAGTTGATTTTTCTCGGATGATTAACACGTAGTTTTGGAATGATTCAGGGGTTAGTGTCACATATTTAGTTTTGTTACCGCTCAAATAAGTTTTCTCTTCAAGTTCTTAGAAAATTTTGATTTTTCTTTATTTCTAATCAAAATTCATATTTTTGAGTAGTGGATGTTTTTATAAAGGGATATTCGGTATGGTAGCTGTGATGAGATAGCTCACTTGATAGCGCCGAACATATTTGCAGGCATTTGATAGCTCATTGATTACTGCTCTTATATGTAAGGCATAACTATTGCAGAAAATAATACAGATAAATAAAATATTGTAGTGCCCGTTCAGGATACGAGTGCAGGTCGCTTGACTTGGAGTATGAATTAGTTTTCGAATTCATGTAGACGAATGCGATGTAGAAATTCGCTATAAATATTTCCATAATTAAGTTTTTCATGGAATTATTTAAATACTTCATCATATTGAGGGAAATTCTTCAGAACTATGGATTTCAAAATTGTTTGGTCATCCAAATGAACTTATTTCTGTTCCAAAAGACCGGGGCGTATAGTTAGTTAGTCGAGAATTTAATTAGATGCAAGTAAATTAACGGAAACATATATACGGCTTACTGTTTTTATTGGAAATTTAGGCAGTTTTCGAATGAAAGTTAAGCAGGATTATGTTAAAGTTCTTTTTCCCACATAGTTAAAATTTATTAAGCCTCGCATCATTACTTTAACCTTCGCCATCGATACGCTTCTAAGAGATGCACTTTGATGCAATCTCTTAGTCAGCGTTCAAAATTAATATGCATAACTTAGAGGATATCTTAGGAAGTAACTAATGTGGGTAATTTGAATTGATATCCAAAATTACTGAGTACCTCATTATAAATTACTCTCATTCTTTTTTTCGAGGAGTAACAGATTATCTGCTGGCACGAATACACCTGCAATGTAAGAGGTTGAATACTAGACCGATTCGATCGTACCAAGTGGATAGTGAAAGAAATTATAAGGAGGAAATAGTCAAAATGATGTGGGCGAAATTTATTGGTGAATAACGAGGGAATATCCCTCGATAATGTATGGGTGAAATAGGCACAGAAGTGCAATACTTTTCCACATCGTAGCCGAATTGATTTGTTGCACCTGACATGAGGAAATTGATATCATGTATTAATTTGAACACCCATGGAAAAAATCCCGTTAAGTAGTTATATTTTTAACCAACTTCTAATGGATATTTAACGAATGATTCAATTCAGTAGATATTCTTTAGCAAGATTCATGCCGGATTTCACATCATCAAGGTCTACGTCCATAGGAATTATTTTTATCGTTGTACCTCTTAAGGCTCAAATTTTTCAAAAGTTCAGAAGCAGACTTAAAGACGTGCCGATGAATGGGAATAATGGTGGTAGTGACTTTCGAAAATTGTTATATGAATATCAGAAGCGTTTGCTTAAAACACATAACATTTATAGTAATTTGCTCATAGAAACCGTTTTTATTCGTTAAGTAAAGCCTAAATTAAATAGTAAGTTAAGCTCATTATGCGGATTGCCGATTAGCAATGAACTAACAGGCAGTCGACCACCTCAATGACTGGTTTGTCAACGGCGCTCCGCCATCGATATGACTTCTTACGTTACCCTTCAAAACAATGTATTCACCGGAATTTATTATTATGTTTTCAGTTATAGCAGATAGGATCATGAATGCGCAACACGTATTGTTCGGGAAAAGTTAATGCTTACGTAAAGTAGATAGCAAGTTATTGTTGTGTGGCTGCTTGTAGGCATCGCATGACAGGTTGCGTGGGTTCTGGGACTCTTATATCGACTTCTAAGTGGTGACCTTATTAATTTTTGCTAGGATAAGGATTATACCAGAAGAATAGGTTTATACTATAGGCCCCAGAAGAATTATTAGAATTTGAAACAAGAACCAACACCAGGGGTCACAGCTACAAATTAAAAAAACTGCGCTGCAACTCATCCACGCGACAACATTTCTTCTCGCTTCGAATCGCCGATATGTGGAACAGCCTCCCCGATGACATCGTTGGCCCTCCAAGTATGAACGCGTTCAAGAGCAGAATAGATCAGTGGTTCCCAAACTTTTACAGGCTGGCCCTTTGGCTCACTAGTGAATTTCTATCGCCCCCCACAGACACATATAAAAACATATGCCTCTTTCTTGAAATTTAGTACGCTGCAATTTCAAAAGATAAAGGTTAAACACAAATTTGTCTTTCACAAATATAACCCCATTTGGTGAACCAATATGTTTTTAAGCTGTTTTAACTGTTTGAGCACTAGAAACCTGGGACGTCTCGGGCAAATTTGCGGCCCGGACTCGTGGCCGGTCGTACGACCAATCTCCAAATTCAATTATCAAGTAATATCTCCCAAATTAATGAACACAGCTCAATGAAACTTGAACATGTATTCATCAGAACCTAACGGTGATTTTTAGCTGGTAAAAATTTTTAAATTTCACCTTCATTCGAGAGTTATATTGCTATAAAGGTCAAAATTTGCAGTTATCAAAGAATCCCTTCCAAACTACTGAACAGATTTGAACGAAATTTTGAATATACATTCCTAACTACAAACGGTGACTTTTCAGCTTTTAAAAATTTTTTCGATTATACCTTCGTTTGCGAGTTTTTTCTTCATTTTATCGTCAATCTTGATTTCACACTTCCTTATATTCGGCTTGTATCGCCGGATAATTTGTCGCTCAAGTTCGCGGCGATCAAGAAATTTCTTCTAAACTACTGAACAGATTTCAACGAAACTTTGTATATAAATACCGAACCTCTCAAAGATGATGTTTAGCTAGTGTATTAATTTGAACACTCATGAAAAAATCCCGTACAGTAGTTATAATTTTCAGCAACATCTAATGGATATATAACGAATGATTTAAGTGAGTAGATATTGATTAGCAGGATTTATGCCGGATTTCACATCATCAAGGTCTACGTCCATAGGAATTATTTTTCTTCATTAAACTTCTTCAGGCTCAAATTTTTTACAGTTCAGAAACAGACTTGGAAACGTGCCGATGAACGGGAATGATGGTGGTGGTGACGTCCGGAAATATAATATAGGAATATTATTGATGGTGGTGGTGACGTCCGCTTCTAATATAGGAATATTAGAAGCGTTTGCTAAGCATATTAAACACTCATAGTCATTTGCTCCTAGAAACCATTTTTATTAGTTAAGCAAAGCCTAAATTAAATGATAAATTAAGCTCAATATGCGGATTGCCGATTAGCAATGAACTAACCAGGCTGTCGACCACCTCAATGACTGGCTTGTCAACGGCGCTTCGCTCATCGATAAGACTTGTTATGTTATCCACCGAAAAGATGTATTAACAGGAATTTATTATTATGTTCTAATTAATTGCAGACAGGCATCGAATTTCGTTAGATAATTTGGTTAGGTAAGGTCTAGAAGCCCTAGATTAATATAAAAAATATAACTCAGTACTCACTGCAGTGAGTGATAGAGAGCGCATTTTCTCGTCGACGAAAACGTGAAGTCACGGACGGACAGACAGACAGACGGACATGGCGAGCACAATAGTGCATTTGTTCCATATATGAGAAAATGCGCTAAAAAGTGGTATAAAAGTTGGTGAAATGCCGGCTGCTCGTATGATTGAATTGCAGGTTATGAAGCTTCCAAGCCTCAGTTATCGACGTCTGCGTGGGACCTCATTGAAGTATACAAGTATACTCATGGTTCATACAAGGTCCCATAAGGATTACTAGAATTTGAAACAAGAACCAGCATCACGAGCCAAGGCTACAAACAAAAAAAAGATGTGTTGTAACTCATCCACACGACAACACTTCTTCTCGCTTCGAATCACCGACATGTGGAACAGCCTCCTTGATTAACTCGTTGGCGCTCCAAGTATGAACGCGTTCAAGAACAGACTTGATAAAGCTATGGAGAAATATATGTTAAGGCTTGAAGTGCCTAGCACCATACAGTCCCGGTGGAAGTTTAGTAGCTATTTCAAACTATCGTTAGTTGTGCAAAGATCTGGTCAAATGAAACGATTTTAGATCTTCTATGAACAAGTCACGAAAAGGAATAGAATCGGCGACAGGCCACATCAGGCATATATTCTTCAGTGCCATCACTATGTTATGTTCTGTTAATTAGTAATAACAGTAGAAATGTTTATTAGTAATAAGCCCTGTTCTGTTATTAATTCGCTATTATGTTCAATAAATATTAGCAGCGAGCAATCAATCCTATTCGCCATGTTAGCCTATGGAGAATCCATGAACATCGTTAATTAAGATGGAAAAAACTGACATTGTAATTCGCTATAGGAATCCAGTGGTCATGGGGTAAAGTTTACGATGGATAGGCAAATTTATATAAGTATTCCGTAAAATGTTTCCATAGGATTTATTTAGTTTTCCAGCTCATGCTTGTGTTTTTGCTGCTCGTCATGAGCGGCAAATAAATATTTCAGAGCTGCACGGTGAGAAGGAGGCCTTCCCAGGGAGAATACACCATCTTCAGACACCATATTCATCATTAGCAGTTTATATGATCACTAAAGTGAGAGAAGTTAAAGTGGTGGGTGGATTTTATTCAGGCATTAGGACGCAAGAGTCATAATGCCTAATCTCTCACGCTTAAAGTATTTCCTGATAACAGGCATTAGTGCATTCGAATCTTGACTGCTTAATTTTTTCCAGTATACTTAATAATAGCATTTTTATCTGCATCATATACAGAGCGAAGCTTACTTATTTATTTATACATATTCCTAAATTTAGTAACAAAAGCTCACTCATGTACGATGACTGATCTATGGAAATCTCCGAGCAAGATTATATGGGGATACTCAAATAATCATGTTCAACGTTAACCAAGCTGAGGTAGCTCATTGACTAGTGCAGGACATGCATACGTATTCGTAGGTATTCATATCATTTTGTGACGATAGCTCAAACTAAAAAGAATAAAGACTATGCAGGTTAATATGAATAAATATCGTTCTGATTGTATTGCCCACAGGTTAGCTGAATGAGCACAGTTGTCTGAAATTATTCATATATTGTCCTGGGCCCATACTTTCAAAAAAAGTTAAGAGATAGTAAGTTCATCAGCCAATCATTGACGGCCTTTTAAGCAAAATCCACCAATCATAGACAAGAAAATAGAGCGTAAGTACTTACGTTCACTTAGCGAGTTTTGAAAGTATGGCCCCCCTGGCCCATGAGCGGTCAGCGTCCGATCCTGATAGTGAATTACAGGCCTAACGTTCAGATTGGCTTGTAGCAGCTCTGGCCGGTGACAATAGGAATAAATTTCGTTCTGATTGTATTGCCCACAGGTGCGTGCCTAATTTGATGCGTGGCAGAGCAGGTGCGAGTCAGGGAATAAATGAATAATCAATTTCAAGAAATTCGTTCAAATATGTTCATTTGCTGTGACATAAATGTTGAGTTATCTTATGGCTTTTATATCCGGGCAAATGAATGAAGCCATCAGATTCAGTTTGGTGCCTGGCAATAATTAGATGGATATATACAACCTGATATATATTAAGTTTTCTGTATCCTCGAAATAGTCAGAGTGACGAGTCAACTTCATCAGGCACAAGTTTCATGCACACAAAATGAATTTCTCATTTTCTTTGCACGGTTAACGTAACCATGATACGGAGTGCACGGTTAACGTAGCCATGATACGGAGTGCACGGTTAACGTCTGTCTCTTATACACATCTAGATGTGTATAAGAGACAGGTTAAGCCATGATACGGAGTGCACGGTTAACGTAGCCATGATACGGAGTGCACGGTTAACGTAGCCATGATACGGAGTGCAAGCCACACGTGAACCTTGCCAATTTCAGCAGTTCCCGCATGACCTTTCATCAATTTCGTCACTGAAAAATACAAAATACATCCAATTTTCACTAACAATTTTCAGATCAAAATTGTGAAAATTTCAATTTTCACAATTTTCAAGAATCACTCGTGAAGCGATCGGATTTACCCGCAATTTTAGGGAACTTCTGCCCAATATTCCAAACGGGCGCAGGAGAAAGAAGACTTGACAAGGACAACACCTGGATGACATTGTCATGATTTGTCAAGCGCGGATGATCACAAATACGGATCCTGCTTTGAAATCAAATTTTATTTTTATTACCTTCTGTAAGATTTGAATTATGATTGATTTGTCATTCAAGAACGTTTCGATAATTCTAATGAAGACAATCAACATTATTGATTTCCAAAAATAAGAGCTTTTGTTAAAAAATTATAAAAATGTATGCTAGGTCATCTAGTGGCCATTGGTTGTCATACAAACGAAAACCAAACAAATTTCGAACAGACGCTAACATTGGGATGAAGAGAACACAGTTTAGGGTTAAAACCACCAACCGTGATTATTGCATTTGAAGCATACTACGTATATTGTCAGGGTTGAGTGGCAACCCTGCCGATGTATATAATTATAGTATAGTATAGTCTATTATAGTATAGTATAGTATAGTATAGTATAGTATAGTATAGTATAGTATAGTATAGTATAGTATAGTATAGTATAGTATAGTATAGTATAGTATCCTCCGCAACAAAGTGTACTACCGAACTAGACGATCACACAAGGCTTTTATGAAGTGGTAGCCACGTATAGACTGCGGCGACGTGTGCGCCACGACATTATGAGCCTTATTTCTGTTCCAAAAGAACAGAGCTTTCAGTTAGTTAGTCGAGAATTTGATTTCGTGCAAATAAATAATCGGAAACATTTATGCGGTTCACTGTTTTTTGTAAATACGAACAGTTTTTGCATGAGAGTTAATATTCGTGATATATCCCTTTTCTCCTGACGAATGCATATTATGAATAAATCCGCAGTTCACTTATATCTTCATGAATACGCTGCTGCGAGATGCAATCAATTGCAATCTCTAAGACAGCGTTCAAAAATAATTACAAACAGCTGACGGCACCGTGTGCATAGTTATTCTAGTGATGAGGTTATATAACCATATATACTGAAAACCTGATGAAGAATTCCCATCATCACTTTTTTCGAGGAGTAACTAAGTAAGTTATCGCGTGGCACACATACACCTGCAATGTTGGAGATTGGGTTAGACCGATTAGTTCGTACCAAGTGGACAGTGAAAGAAATTAGAAGAAGGATTTTCACAATGATGTGGGCAATATATCTGAGAGAAATTGGTACAGTAGTCCTATACTTTTTCTAATCGCAGCCGAATTGATTTTCTGAACTCCATATATGGGTGAATTAACATCAAACATTTGTACACCCATGGTAAAAATCCCGTACAGTAGTTATAATTTTCAGCCACATCTAATGGATATTTAACGAATGATTCTCTTAAGTAGATATTGATTAGCAGGATTCATGCCGGATTTCACATCATCAAGGTCTACGTCCACAGGAATACTTTTCCTTCTTCAAATCTCTTCAAGCTCAAAATTTTTCACCGTTCAGAATCGGACTTGAAAACGTGCCGATGAATTGGAATGATGGTGGTGGTGACGTACGAAAATTGTTATAAGAATATTAGAAGGGGGAGAAGGAGGCCTTCCCAGGGAGAAAACACCATCTTCATACACCATATTCATCATTAGCGGCTTATTTGCTCACTAAAGTAAGAGAAGTTGAAGTGGTGGGTGTTAGGAGCCACGCCGGCCCAATAGCTCCCCGCATAATACTGTAATAAGGTTCACATGATAGCACATCTAATGCTGTACTTATATTTCATAACGTTGTATATTAAAGTCAGCCAACAAAAACCCCAGTGCTTGATGGAATGTTGGACAACCCTGCGCATCCTTGTTAACATATCCACCATTTACCGACTTCTTACCTTAAAATTCTATCATAACTGAGGTAATTTACCGTATTTAGTACATTTCAAGCATCCTAGAATGTCAGAGTTGAGAGACAACCCTGCCGATGTAATTAATTATAAGGTTCACTCATTAAAATAATATTCTTAAATTGTTTCGTTCAAAAGTATAATTTGTCATTATCATCCCAGGCAAGGTCGTTGTTGATTTTTCTGGGACGATTAACTAGAATGTATTAGCGTTCATGAGTTCGTGTTACATATTTAATTTTGTTACCGCTCAAATGAGTTTTTCTTCAAGTTCTTAGAAATTCTAGACTTTACCAAAATTTCTAATCAAAATTCATAGCTTCGAGTAATAGATGTTTTTATGACTTGATATTTGTTCTGGTAGCTGTGTTGAGATTGGAGCACTAATTAGCGCCGAACATATTTACAGACATTCGATTTCTTATTAAGCAATGCTTCTATATGATGGGCATACGTACTGCAGAGATTGATTCAAATAGATAAGAAAATGCGTGTTCTGGATACATGTACAGGTCACTTATCACTTGACGTGGTCGATGGATTAAATATCGAATTCATTTAGGCGAATTCGAGGTAGAAATTCGCTATAAATATTTCTAAGATAATTTTTTCATAGAATTATTTAAATACTACATCACATTGAGGGAATTTCTTCAATACTGCGGATTTCAAATTATTAGGTCATCCAAGTGGACTTATTTCTGTTTCAAAAGAACGGAGCGTTTAGTTAGTTAGTCAAGAAGTTAATTTGATGCAATTGAAAAATCGGAAACATATGTACGGTTTTTTTGCTGTTTGGAAATTTGGGAAGTTTTCGCATGAAAGTGAAGTAGGATTGTTTATGCAACTAATCTTCCGGCGGAATGACTATGTAAGAGATATTACAGCTCTGCATAAAATTTCATAACGCCTATGCTGCTGCGAGATGTCACCAATTTCTACCTCTTAACCAGCGTTCAAAATTATTCTACGAAAAATAGAATATTTCTACGTTAATTGGTTGGAGATTAAACAAATAACCAGAAGTACTGAACACGCGACAACATTTCTTCTCACTTCGAGTCACGGACATGTGGAACAGCCTCCCCGATGACATCGTTGGCGCTCCAAGTATGAACGCGTTCAAGAACAGACTAGATAAAGCTATGGAAAAATATATGTTCATGCTTGAAATATCTAGCACCATATCGAACCCGGTGGAAGTCTAGTAGCTATTTCAAACTATCGTCAGTCATGAGAATATCCGGTCAAAGGACCTGTTTTTAGATTTCTTGTATGATATGATATGATATGATATGAAATGATATGATATGAAATGATATGATATGAAATGATATGATATGATAAGATATGATATGATATGATATGATATGATATGATATGATATGATATGATATGATATGATATGATATAATATGATATGATATGATATGATATGATATTTGCTTGAGTGACACATTTATGGCCTTATCCATCAGGACGCATGGATCAAGTGGAAGCTCTCATGCATATGGTATTTTCTGCTGATGACAAGCATTGGTGCATTTGAATGTTGGCTGCTTGTCTGCTTTGGTGGTTCCCAGTCATGGTCGTTGATGATATTTTCTTGCTTGATTTACTCGTATGTATTACCGTTTCAAGGGTTAGTGTTATATATTTAATTTAACTTCCGCTCATATAAGTTTTTTTACCAGTAATTGTAATCGAAATTCTTGAGGTTTATTAGTGGATGCTTTTTTGAGTAATTATTCCTTATGTTAACTGTGATGAAAAAGCTCACTTAATAGCGCCAAACATATTTGCAGGCATTTGAAGTGCCTATAGCTCATTGATTAATGCTCTCAAATAATAGGCCTAGCTATTGTAAAAATTAATTCAAATGAATAGCATAGTGATTGCTCAGGAAATATGTGCGGGCGGCAGCGGGCCACATGTAATCGATGGATCAGATCTCGAATTTATTTACATGATTTCGAGGTAGAAATTCACTAAAAACAAATCCAAAATTTTGTTTTTCTTAAAATTAATTAAATACTGCAACATATTGAGGGAAATTCTCTGGTACCATGGATTTCTAAATTGTTAGGTCGTCTTATGAGACTTATTTCTGTTCCAAAAGAACAGAGCGATTAGTTAGTTGGGTAGTTTCATGCAAATAAATAATCGGAAACTTATATACGGTTTACTGTTTTTTTTTTGTAAATGGGGAAAGTTTTCGTACGAGAGTGAAGTAGGGTCCTAGTTATACTTTTTCTTTTCCATATGAGTGGACGTTTGGATGACTTCACATCTCACAGCAATCTTCAGGAGCACGCTGCTGTGAGAAGCATTCAGTAACAATCTCTATTCTAGCATTCAAAAATTATAATAATTTACTAATAAATCATCCATCATATTGTAGAATAATCACTTAGAAATATAAACATCTATACTTAATACCTTATTAAAATTCATTACATCACTTTTTTGAAGAGTAACTAAATAAGTTATCACTTGGCACACATGCACTTGCAATGTAATAGGTTGAACTAGACCGATTAGTTTGTACCAAGTGGATAGTGAAAGAAATTAAAAGGAGGCAATATTTACAAAACTGGAAGAGATATATATGAGTGAAATGGGCATAGTAGTCCGATACTTTTTCTAATCGCAGCCGAATTGATTTGCTGAACTCCATATATGGGTGAATTGACATCAAATATTTGTACACACATGGAAAAAATCCGGCATAGTAGTTATAATTTTCATCAACTTTCAATGGATATTTAATGAATGATTCTCTTAAGTAGATATCGATTAGCAGGATTCATGCCGGATTTCACTTCATCAAGGTCTACGTCCACAGGAATACTTTTTCTTCATTAAACCTCTTCAGGCTCAAATTTTTTACAGTTCAGAAACAGACTTGGAAACGTGCTGATAAATGGAGATGACGGTGGTGGTGACGTACGAAAATTAATATAGGAATATTAGAAGCGTTTGTTAAAAAAACATTAAACATTCATTGTCATTTGCTCCTAGAAACCATTTTTCTTAGTTGAGCAAAGCCTAAATTAAATAATAAATTAAGCTCAATATGCGGATTGCCGATTAGCATTAAACTAACAGGTCGTCTGTCATCTCACTGACTGGCTTGTCAACGGCGCTTCGCTCATCGATAAGACTTGTTATGTTACCCACCGAATTTAATATTATGTTCTAATCAGTGGTGGGCACAGCTAATCTAGAATATAGCTTCGATAACCGCTAATCCGCTAACTGAAAAGTTGGCTTCGATAACGCTAAACCGATAAATCTCCAAAAAATATAACGGAATTTGCCGCTAACCGCTAACTTTTAATGTATAATTTTAGATTTGGCTTAATTTTTTTTTGGGGGGGGGGAACTCTGAAAAAAAGGCCTAAAGAGCTGAACTTTCAGCCTAGAAGCGTAGCTTTCCAAAAAGATGTAGCATGCCAGGATCAGATGATGATCAAGATGTACGTAACATAAATAATTAAATGAACAAATGAAATTAGGCAGTAGTTGACATTCAACATGCAGTTTATTAAACGAATAAGAAATGTTAAGGTTACACCAGGGTTACACACTCCATTTACTCTGGCTTGCCTTTCGCCTTCATCTCCTTGAGGTGATGATTGTTGCCCTTCATGAACATCAGCCTCTCAAAGTTGGCATTTGACAGGGTGGCTCTCTTGGTACTCAAGATGTCCTAGCTTGCCTATGGAAAACAAGCGCCCAACTGCAGCACTGGATGGGATGGCTGTGTTGTACTCAACGAAGAGGTTCATCAACACCTGCTCGCCCAAGAAGGCAACGTCAGTCAATTCCTCCTTCGAGCTGCTTTCCAGCCAGGTCTTCACCAAATTCTGTGCCTTGGACTTCAGTGACCCGTGGCTCCTCCTGCACTCCATGGGCTGAGTAATGCTGCTGAAGAAGTCATCTTCCCCATCCTCGTCATTGCTGGTGGTGCTGCTGCCCTCCTCAACGGTCTCCCTCAGGGCTGTCTCCACGGCGGTCTCCATGGCCTTCTGTACCCTGCTGAGATGGCTGTGATTATGCTTTTCCAGCCAGAATAGGCGAAACTTAGGGTGGAAGGCCGCTGCCAGCTGGCACTCCTTGTCTTCTAGGAGGAGCCCAAACCTTTTCGTGATGCCTGCCAGCATTGCGTCCACCAGAGGACTGCATTATAGGAGGCCTTTGGACTTGGCCTCCGTCAACTTCACGATGGTAACTGCTACAGTTGGCAGAAGGCCTGATCCTCATCCTGGATCTTATCCAAGGCCTTGGCAACATTGGACATTACTTGAGCGTACTCCTTCAGAATCAGTGAAGCTCTGCAGCTTCAGCTGTGTCATCAACTTATAATTAATGCAGACAGGAATTGAATTTCGTTAGACAATTTGGTTAGGAAAGGTCTAGAAGCCCTAGATTAATATAAAAAAGTGGAATAAAAGTTGGTGAAATGCCGGCTGCTCGGATGATTGAATTGCAGGTTATGAAGCTTCCCCTTCAGCCTCATTTATCGACGTCTGCGTGGGGACCTCATTGAAGTATACAAGTATACTCATGGTTCATACAAGGTCCCAGAAGGATTACTAGAATTTGAAACAAGAACCAACACCAGGGGCCACGGCTACAGACAAAAAAACTGCGCGACAATTTATCCACGCGACAACATTTCTTCTCGTTTCGAGTCACCGACATGTGGAACAGCCTCCCTGATAGCATCGTTGACGCTCCGAGTATGAACGCGTTCAAGAACAGACTAGATAAAGCCATGGAGAAATATATATGTTTAGACTTGAAATGCCTAGCACCATATCGAACCCGGTGGAAGTCTAGCGGCCATTTCAAACTATCGTTAGTTTTACAAAGATCCGGTCATATGACACGATTTTAGATCATCTGTGAACAAGTCACGAAAAGGAAAAGAATCGGCGACAGGCCACATCAGGCCGATATTCTTCAGCGGCATCACTATGTTATGTTATGTTAATTATTAATAACAGTAGTAATGTTTATTCGTAATAAGCCCTGTTCTGTTATTATTTCGCTATTCCGTTCAATAAATATTAACAGCGAGCAATCAATCCTATTCGCCATGTTAGCCAATGGAGAACTCACGAACATCGTTAATTAAGATGGAAAAAACTGACATTGTAATTCGCTAGAAATTCAGTGGTCATGGGGTAAAGTATACGATGAAGAGGTATAAGAACGATCAAATTCATATGATGTATTCCGTATGATGTTTCCATAGGATTTATTTAGTTTTCCGGCTCATGCTTGTGTTTTTGCTGCTCGTCATGAGCGGCAAATAAATATTTCAGAGCTGCACGGTGAGAAGGAGGCCTTCCCAGGGAGAATACACCATCTTCAGACACCATATTCATCATTAACACCTTATTTGCTCACTAAAGTAAGAGAAGTTAAAGTGATGTGTGGATTTTAATCAGGCCTAGAATATCATATGATGGGTGAAAACGTTGCTTGAGTGACACATTTATGGCCTTATCCTTATCCATCAAGACGCATGGTATGAACCAAGTTCATAAAAAAAGTATATTTTAACAGTAATTTGTAATCAAATTCTTGAGTTTGATTAGTGGATGTTTTTTTTAGTAATTTTCCCTTATGTTAACTGTGATGGGAAGGCTCACTTTACAGCACCAAACTAAGCGCGCATTTGATAGCTCATTGATTACTGCTCGTAAATAATATGCATAATTATTGCAGATATTAATACAAATAAATAGCATAGCGATTGTTCAATATACCATTTGTCATTCATTTGTCGTTGGTGGATTAGATCTCAAAATCATCTACACGATTCGAAGTAGAACTTTACTTTAAATAAATCTAACATTAATCTTACTATGAAATTATTTAAATTCTCCATCGTATAGAGAGAAATTCGTCAGTAATATGGATATTAAATTGTTAGGTCATCTTACGGGACGTATTTCGGCTCCAAAAGAACAGAGCGTTTAGTTAGTTAGTCGAGAATTTAATTAGATGCACGTAAATAATCGGAAACATATATACGGTTCATTGTTTTTTTTTAATTTGGGCATTTTTCGCATGAAAGTGAAGTTGGATTCGTGTTACAGCTTTTTCCCTACTGAATGAATATTACATTAAATCGAATATACTCATCTCGCTACTCGAAGCTTCTTCATAGATACGCTCCTCAGAGATGCAATCACTTACAATATCCTCGCCAGCGTTCAAATAATATAAATATAAGAACTGCAGGTTAGCTCAGGGCAACTAGCTGATGGTGACCAGGTTTAATAAAGAAAATTACTGAGCACCTCACTATAAATTACACCAATCCCTTTTTTCGAGGAGTAACTAAGTTATCATCTGAAACGTAAACACCTGCAATGGAGGAGGTTGGACTAGACCGATTCGATCCTACCAAGTGGATAGTGAAAGAAATTAAAAGGAGGAAATAGTCACAATGATGTGGGCGAAATTTATTGGTGAATAACGAGGGAATATCCCTCGATAATGTATGGGTGAAATAGGCACAGAAGTGCAATACTTTTCCACATTGGAACCTAATGCGGACATAGAGCTTCTAATTTACCCGGCCATAAGAACTTGGGGCGTCCGTGTGCCAGCGGCTGACAGGTCTTCGAATTTCGATAGGGTAACAGCATACACCGACATAGAGATGGCAACACAATTCACAAACAGTTCATAAACATCAAACCTCACCAAACTTCACAATATAACATGGAAATAGATAGAAGCAATAAACTACACCACAATAAACTCCAATACAATACACCGTACATGGAAGAGGGCATAGATTATAATACCAATACCTAAACCGGGCAAAGACACAAACATGTAGGGTCCTCCTATAGACCAATCTCATTTCTCAGTCTAATAGCAAAAACACTAGAAAAATTATCCTTCATACAATCTCACCTCATCTCCCTAACATATTGAACACCAAAATGGCTTAATTGAAGCAACACCATTCCACTACCACAGCACCTCAACATGACACGGAAGAAATCACCACTGGTTTTAATCAAAAAAGCCCACCACTTAGAACAATAACCATATAGCAATAGACATGTGATAAGGTGAACCTACATACAATCATCAACAATTAAACTATCCGCAACAGCAATAGAGCACATCACACTCAAATACATAGCAAATTACACAGGCAGTAAAGGCTTCACACAAGTCAACAACATCAATTCAAAACAGAAAATATTCAAAACAGGCGTACCATGAGGCGGAATCATATCACCCACACTATTTATCATAACCGTTTCAGATATACCCTCACCTCCACCCAATATTAAAATAATTACATATGCAGATGATATAACTATCTTATCCTCCCACAAAGACTATAACACTGATGCACAAACCTTTCTACCATACCTACAAACCATACACACATGGACCACACAAACCAACCACAACTCAATGCAACAAAAAGCACTGCCACTCTTTTCACACCTGACCCGGCCGAATATAGCACATAACTCAACCTCAATATCAATAATACACTCTTCCCAACAGCACGCAACCCTAAAATAATTGGACTTACCTTTGACCCTAAGCTCACCTTCAGCACACACATTAGTAATACTCACAACAAAGCCAATAACACCATCAAAATAATCAAATCACTTACAGCCACACAATGGGGAAAACAAAAAGAACTTCTCACAACAAAATTCCAAACAATCACCGTCCAATTCTCCAATACGCAAACTCATCCTGGTCACCAATCATATCACCAACGCACATGAACAAACTCCAAACAGTCCAGAACGCAGCACTCAGGATAGCCACAGGCTGCACCGCAGACACCAACATACATCACCTTCACCAAAAACCAAACTCCTACCCCTGACACAACACCTCAAACTTCACGCCTCACAACTCAGACAGAAAGCACAAAACCCAACCCACCCACTACATACCCTCACCCTTCAGCCGCACCCACACCGTCTCATGAAACAAACCATTTTCCACAATTCAAGCTTCACAACCAACATAGATATTCCACGAGCACAAGCCACACAAGACACAATCAAACAAAATCTCAAAACAATCCACACTACAAACACAGAAAACCACCTTGCAACTCTTCCTCGCAATAAAATTGTAAACATCCCCGCACTACAGTTCCAGCCATCTGAAATCCACCCTCCTAGACCTGCACGCAGGAACCTTGCCCAACTTCGCACAAACAAATCACCGCTACTTCTCTCATACCTAAACAAAATAAACCCTGCCACACACCATTCTCCACAATGACAACACTAAAAGTGAGCTTTGGTGTCGTGTGTGTCTTGCGTGTCTATCCAACACGCACGACACCATTCATCTTTTCTCCTGCCCTGAAATGCCCACATCCCTGTCGGTGGGTGACCTTTGGGCAGACCCCGTAACCGCCGCGGGGCTGCTGGCCCGCTGGGGCGACCGACTTGGCTGGCCCCAGAACTGGGTCTAGGCCCCACCTCGCGCCGTGAGGCGAGGTGGGGAGGGTCAACAACAGCAACAACAACAACAACAACATTTAGCATCTTACGATTCAACTGCTGCATTAAACTTAACGAGCGATATGTTCTTTGAATGTATGGATTAACATCTGCTAATCTATGTACAAACACACCATAATAACTATAATAGTTGTATACAAGCATCAAATCTGCACTAGTAGCACTGAGACACATAGTAATAGTTTAAAACATACTTTATACTACTATTGTATGCAATTGTTCAAGCATGGTACAGGTATATATACAGCTATTGTATGCAATTGCTGCCCCCAGTGATGGATGGAATGATGAACAACCCTGCCCCCAGTGCTTGATGGAATGATGGACAGCCCTGCCCCCAGTGTTTGTTGGAATGATGGACAACCCTGCCCCCAGTGCTTGATGGAATGATAGACAACCCTGCCCCCAGTGCTTGATGGAATGATGGACAACCCTGCCCCCAGTGCTTGATGGAATGATGGACAACCCTGCCCCCAGTGCTTGATGGAATGATGGACAACCCTGCCCCAGTGCTTGATGGAATGATGGACAACCCTGCCTCCAGTGCTTAATGGAATGATGGACAACCCTGCCTCCAGTGCTTAATGGAATGATGGACAACCCTGCTCCCAGTGCTTGATGGAATGATGGACAACCCTGCCCCCAGTGCTTGATGTAATGATGGACAACCCTGCCCCAGTGCTTGATGGAATGATGGACAACACTGCCTCCAGTGCTTAATGGAATGATGGACAACCCTGCCCCCGCAGTGCTTGATGGGACGATGGACAACCCTGCTCCCAGTGCTTGATGGAATGGTGGACAGTCCTGTACATTATCGCTAATTCTATAGTTTGAGTGGTGGATGCATTTATGAGTAAATATTCCTTATGTTAGTTGTGATGCGATAGCTCTTTTTATAGCGCCAAGCATATTTGCAGACATTTGAAGGGACTAAATCTCATTGATTATAGCCCTCATATAATAGGCATAACTATTGAACAGATTAATTGAAATAAATGGCATGGTGATTGTACAGGAAAGATGTGCGGGTCATATGCGATCGATGGAATAGATATCAATTTCATTTACACGATTTCGAGGTGGAACTTCACTATAAATACTTATAAAATTAGGTTTTTCATGGAATAATTATTTCAATACTACATCATATTGAGGGTAATTCATCAGTACAATAGATTTCAAAATTGTTAGGTCATCTTATGGGATATATTTCAGTTCCGAAAGCACGGAGCGTTTAGTTAGTTTGTCGAGAATTTAATTCAATGCAAATAAATAACCGGAAAAATATATACGTTTACTTTTCTTTGGAAATTTGGGCAGTTTTCGCGTGAAAGTGAAGTGGGATTTGTGTTACAAGCCTTTTGCCTGCAGAATGGACATATTGATTAAAGTGACACATCAGCAGAGGTTAGTAAAGACGTGTCTGAGCTTTGGGGCGTTACAACGAACTCTGCGCCTGAGCAACAGACATTCGCCGTGTGGCCTTAATTAAAACCCATTTATGCCGAAGGTAAGAAAAATTGTTTGTACAAGGGAAAATCTGATAAAATGGCTTTATTGAGACACAATTAAATAATTTATCCAGTTTATTCAAGAAAATCAGTTGGAAATAAAGAAATATAAGGTGTCCTACATATAGGACGCCAGGCAATACGGAACGAAAATGGCACAAAATTGACCAATCTTTACTACAGAAAACCTCTACTACACATCTAGTTTATATGGAAGTTTTTGAAGCACTTGACGTGTAATCCTTTATCGCACTTTTTAAACATAGTCTTTCGGTGACTTTGTGCACAGCACGTATGTTTGGCTTGAGGAATGACCCAATGATTGACGCTGTCAAATTGTAGCTTAGTTACTATAGCAGCAGGACGGTATTTGCCACCTGGCTGTGGAGGTATTGCGTAGTGTTCAAGATAATAAGATACAATTCGTCTACAAAACGCTAGCAGATCGAGCTACTCAGCATCTTTATTCCTTATATGCAGAAGCCCCGCATTGTGCATGGAAACATCGATGTGAAATGGCACAATGGACGAGTACCATTTTTTACCTCATATTGCCACTCTGTACTTCGATATGTTCTCATCCATTCTATCTACACCACCCATTGACCAAAATATACTTTCATCTCTTCTCTTATGACTCTGAGCTCTCTGTTTCTCTGAGATGCGTACCTGTTGGTTTTGTAAACGATAATGGCAAACAAATCATCATCAAAAAAACAGATCAAAAAATTCTTCCGGAGTGAAACTATCCTTATAGTGGTTTTTTACATTTGCATTCATTCATTCCGTCCTTCTGCACTAAATATTGTGCTTTTTCTAACACTTTGCTTGGATAGCTTCTTGGTTCCTCTCTTAGGTGGTCCTTGATTCGTATTTTCAATGTGTGACTCAGGAAAACCATTTGAATCAACAACTGCTGCACTAAGCATGCTTCTTGGTAAGTTATTGATATATCATGATTCTTCATCCCAGATTCTTCATCAGTGAGTATTTCTGTAGCATTGTCAGGAGTCTCAATGTAATATACTGTATATTGTCTGGTTCTTCACCATCGTCGATTCGGTCAAGTAGCTCAGCAATTCTTGCCCCTCTTGGCGCAGGTTGACCATAGAATTTATCTACCAGACAGGAACTGAAAAATAAAAATTCGAGAAACATTGTAAAATGTATCTCTTGGTGAATAACTTCAAAACAGAGACATTATGAGTTTATGAATTAAAGTCAGAATTAGTCTAGGTTCGTAGTGTGTTGAAAGTGTAAGTTAGATATTTTAGATAGCAACCTTTATATGATAACACAATGTTTCATGCAATGTACCCACGTTTTGCTCTCTGCAACTAAACCTTGTTTTCAAATAGTATAACTATACATCAATTTACATGAAAGAATATGTACATAGCGATATAAAGCAAAGAAATTTTGAAGTCTTCTTCCTACAAATGGATGTACAGAACTTAGCTTAGCAATGGATGTGTCAACTAGGTTCGTTCAATGCCTAGCGACCTAAATGTAGGACACCGTTGTTTAGTATTTCCTCATGCCTCAAGTGTTGAATATTTCGATATATCTCTATTCTTCATCTAATAGCAGGCTATTATACTATAAGAATATGCACCTCATGACATAAAACAGTTATTCTAACATTTGGCATAACTTACCTTTTTGATGACTCCATGCTTTCTCAGGTGAACTAATGAATGTACACTATTTGAGCACTCCTGTGTGAAAAACTCCGCTTGCAATCTCCAATATGCAGCTTAAACTCGTTTTGTGAAAGAGTACTGAATGACATACAATCAACAACAATTCGTTTTTAGCTTTCTATCATCTGGAAGCAGCAAAAAACTTTTGATGGTTAGCTGACCTATATGTAGGACGCCAGGCATAAATGGGTATTAATATTCATAGCACTACTTTAGTCTTCTTCATAGATGCGCCGCTGCGAGATGCAATCAATTGCCATCTCATAGTCGGCGTTCAAAAATATTTTAGAATATAAGCATAGAATAAGAGACAATCGTTTGAAGTGATTTGGACGAATAACCAAAAATACTGAACACTTTCTATTGAATTCCATCTATCACTTTTTCGAAGAGTAACTAAATAAGTTATCACCAGGCACTAATGCACATGCAATGTAAGAGGTTGGACTAGACCGATGCATGCGTACCAAGTGAATAGAAAAAGAAATTAAAAGGAGGCAATATTCACAATGATGTGGGCGAAATGTGTGGGTGAAATGGGAACAGTAGTGCGAGACAAATCAAATCGGAGCCGAATTGATTTGTTGCACTCCAGATATGGGGAAATTTACATCAAATATTTGTATACACATGCAAAAAATCCCGTTTAGTAGATGTAATTTTCGAAAAATTTCAGTTGAAATATAACGAACGGTTCTCTTAAGTATATATTTATTAGCAGGATTCATGCCGGATTTCACATCTTCAAGGTCAAATTTATTCAGGCTCTTCAGGCCAAAATTTGAGCCTCTTCAGGTTCAAATTTATTACCGTTCAAAATCGGACTTAAAAACGTGCCAAATAATGTAAATAAAATGAAAAGCTTTGAAACATTTCCGAGCTCCGTTATTTAATAGGAAAAAACTAACATTGTTGTTCGCTATAGGCATTCTGCGGTCATGGGGTAAAGCGAAAAATGGATAAGTAAAACGATAAAATTTGAATGAGAATTCCGTTTCCATATGATTATATCGTTTTCCAGCTCATGCTTGTGCTCTCCCGCGCGGCAACAGTGAAAAATATTAAGTCTTCTTGAGCTGCACGGTGAGAAGGGGCCTTCGCAGGGAGAATACGTAATGTGCAACCACATACTAACGTTTCGCTTGCAAGTAATAATGCTGACCATTTTAACTTCATTGATACACCTGATAAATTATGTCAGAAGTTACTGAGAATATAACAAATAATTCCGGAGAATTCATCTGTTTGGTGGGTAACATAGCCAAATAAAGCTACGGAGAAATATACATGTATGCTCAGACTTGGAATGCCTTGCAACCTATCGAATCTGTTGGAAGTCTAGTAGCTATTTCAAACTATCGTCAGTTTGTCAAAGATCCGGTCAAAAGACCTGTTGTTAGATCTACTGTGAACAAGTCACGAAAAGTACATGAATCGGCGGCAGGCCACATCAGGCCAATTCTTCAGCGCCGACATTACTATGAAATGATATGATATGATATGTCATGATATGACATGATATGATATGATATGATATGATATGATATGATATGATATGATATGATATGACATGATATGATATGATATGATATGATATGATATGATATGATATGATATGATATGATATGATATGATATGATATGATATGAT
>NW_025945918.1:0-599 GCF_000764305.2 Hyalella azteca | reverse complement strand
GCTAATGGGAAAGTTGGTGAAATATCGATTGCAAGATTTGATCATCACAGACACGAAAGCGAGCTAAGAAAAACGTGGTAAAATATCTATGACGATAAGTAGAAACTGGCTTCCTAGAGAAATTATTAAAGCAAGCAGTAGAATAATAGTAACTTTATTTACACTCGCTTGGTTTACAAGGCATTACCTCTCAACGCCAATAATATATTTTGCCCGAATACGTTTCCACAAATAATACAATTTCATGAGTTTCATTTGTCGTCAGATCAGTGATGACAACGTTAGACTCATCTTCAGTATACACGACACAGTAAACAGATTCGATTACCGACCTCATGAGTGCTATTGACATCAATGACTATTTTCATAGTTCTGCCTACTTCAATGTGAGTTCCAAAATTCGTTTCAGTTACTAACACGAAAGTAGTTGCAACATCTGGCTCACTAATTTCAATTATCTTTTTGCGTATTTATTTTTTACAATTTAAATTTTTTAACGTGTTACCTTTATTACCACGTTTTTCTTAGCTCGCTTTCGTGTCTGTGATGATCAAATCTTGCAATCGATATTTCACCAACTTTCCCATTAGCTAGCGCTC
>NW_025945917.1:0-496 GCF_000764305.2 Hyalella azteca | reverse complement strand
AATTGTCGGTTCGGTCGATAGATGGCGCGCAGAATACGTACGCTTCCAGCAGACATTGTGCCTGTGTATTTGTTGATATTATTGGGAATATCATACACATACACAAATAGACATGGACATGATTTAATAATAAATGTTAACGTGCAAACTATTCCACTTCGGCCTTCCCATCAAAAAAATATTCGCAAAATAAATAACAAATGAAAAAAGTATGGACGATCAGGAACTTGATTTTGAAATAACGTTGAATAAACGTTATTTTAACGTCATTTGCCTGCGCAAAAATATTATCATTTACATAATAACAAAATGACGTAAACAGCGCGTTGTTTAATGCACATAAAACAGCAGTTTAGAATATATAATTATAATATATATAAGAAATATGATATATATAAGATTTATAATAATATTGTAATTCTTAAACGTATATATATGAATTAGATATATATTAGGGGAACTTTAGGCCGGAACTGTACCTTGGTGAGAGATCCTG
>NW_025945916.1:0-25089 GCF_000764305.2 Hyalella azteca | reverse complement strand
GCGGTCATAAGCCTGTAAAAATAGCGACTTTTTACAGAAAATTTTCTGCAATCTTGTCATATGCCTATGAAAATGGCGACTTTATACTAGAAAATTAGGCAATCTTGTCATAGGCCTGTAAAAATAGCGACTTTTTGCTAGCAAATTAGTACAATGTTGTCATAGGGCTGTAAAAATAGCGACTTTTACAGAAAATGTTCTGCAATCTTGTCATAGGCCTATGAAAATGGACTTTTAACATGAAAAATTAGACAATCTTGTCGTAAGCCTATGAAAATGGACTTTTAACATGAAAAATTAGACAATCTTGTCGTAAGCCTATGAAAATGGGGATTTTTGCAGGAAAATTAGTACAATGTAGTCGTAGGCCTGAAAAATAGCGACTTTTTACTGGAAAATTAGGGCACTGTTATCATTGGCCTTTAAAAATGGCGACTTTTTTACTGGAAAATTAGGGCAATGTTGTCATAGGCCTGTAAAAATAACGACTTTTTGACTGGAAAATTAGGGCATTGTTATCATTTGCCTCTAAAAATTCTTACTGGAAAAACTAGTACAATATAGTACATCGCTGATATAGATGACGTGTTTTTTATATCGATGAAATAATCAAACGGAAATTTTGTTCTTAAAGTGCCTCATGAGAGATTTAAGGCACATAGATTATTTATAGTAATAAATATTAAGCAATTCAGAGTGATCATAGTAGAAAATGTTGGTTATATATTAAGTTTAAACGATGGAACAACCTAGAGCGATGCAAGGAGAGCAAATATGTTTTTTATAGTGTAAACAATCACACAATGACGTTAAAAGATCAGGAACATATGTCCATGAATGTTTTAATATATATGACCTTTTTGAAGTGATTAACTCGTGAGATTGATTTTGAAAATTTAATGTACGATAGGGGTTGTTTACTCAACATTACTGAAGAGAAGTGTTGCGAAAAGTTTTTGCATCCTTTTCAACTGTTTAAAGCTCTTTTCTAATCTTGATGAAAATATGATACTGATAAGTAGAGTCGACTCATATACAATTAAATAAAATATACTTTATAAGTAAACTGATGCATTCCATCTCTTGAAATCCCAAACATTTTCACCTTTTTTTGAATTTCATCAAGAAATTCAAATTCTTTACGAAGTTCATCTCGGTACGCAGCGAATGAAGTTATTTCTAGTGGATAATCTGTAAATATATTCCCATTGATTAAAAACGAGTTCAAATTAATGATTTACTGATATTAATTATTGAATTAATTAGTTAACTTTATTATAGATTTGCATTTTACACCTACGAAACAACGTTCGTCTATCAAGACGAACAAGTGATTATGATACGCGTTCGCACGATATTTATTTCAAGAATGTTCTAAAAATCATTGACCAATTGTAGTCATGAACAAATAACATTATTTATCCTAGGCAGAGATCTAGCCAGGAGATGCTTCTGACACCACGTGTCTTAAACATAATTAAGAAAAAATATAGATTTTCATAACCTATTTTATGTCTATTCTAACTGCATTCATGCCTTAAAGGATTATAGACTTTATATAATAACAATATTATTGAAAACTTTTATAATTGAATAAATAAATAAAATTAATGACAGGGAGTACCTCTAAATTTGTTTCATCCTAGATTAAATAATTCTAAATGGTGCTTTTACATGCCACTACCTGTCGAAATTATATTCATACGCACATACGCATAAATCATAAGGCATTTCTCTGGCGATAGCTAATTTCAAAAACGGATAAATAACAGATCATAAAGATGTTAAAGAATAGTCTTAATTCACCGTATCGATGAAACTTTGACCAAGTCGCATATAATAATGAGGATATTAATTTATTTCAACTATTATTTTAATTCAGTTATTACCTTCCATTATAAAAGCTTGAGGTCCCAGTAAGCCAGCGGCAGCAAGTTGCTGCGCCTGGTAGCTGTATTCAACAGGGCCGAAGTCGCCGCCGACTGAGATCCAGTCTTTGTCTTCAACTGAGAAATTAAATTTGGCTCTGGTATATTGTACATTTTGTTCATTTTTTATGTTGTATATCAGATATTGTACATTTTTAAACAAATAAAGAAATAGGTGCACGCTCTTATGACCATCTTCGTCTTCAAAAATCATGAATCTGTAAATAGAAAGTTAATAATAATATTTCGTTGCGTTGATTTTACACCCAAGCCGTTATTTAAGAAATTAAGTTACCGTAATTCTCCCTAATTTTGCCGTCCACTTTACTCCCACATGCTGGGTACAGGGATACCCAGACTATTGTAGGTCACCCCATGACTCACACATGCTGGGTACAAGTATACCCAGTCTATTGTAGGTCACCCCATTACTCACACATGCTGGGTACAGGGATACCCAGACTCTTGAGGATCATCCCAATCCTGCACAGGATGCCGCTGCATGGAGGACAGGCTTGGGCATATCCTTCAATGCTGATGCATTTGTTCAGGTACGGTATGGACAGTCTCTTGAACACATCCTTGACGTTATCGTGCAATGCTGGCATCAGGAAACTCGTTACGCTGTAATTCTTCAATGCGTACAGCGATGCATATTCGCCCATGATGTTACCGAGTCTCCCGAGCGGTCGGAACGTCATAACGGGCGCCGGTACTCCGTGCCACGTGCCCGTGCTTGCAAGACGTACGCGGATGTCGACCGCGGTCTTCGGTAACGGGCGGGAGTCGACGCAGTTAGCGCATGCGTACGTTTCTGCGAAATCCTAAGGGACGCAAAGTGCTGATAAGCGCAGTGAATTTAGAATTGTGAAACAATATGACAGTCTTTTGAGAAGATTGTACAGATTTTTCTAAATATATGACAGGAAAAGCATTATGATTGTTATATTGTGAGGAAAATATGTTTTTGAAATAACAAGTAGGGTGCCTTCCACGCAAATTTTAAATAAAAGTAACAAAACATTGGGATCGATCAAACCAGAAAATTACTAGCGAAACCCAGTCACCATTCTGGAGGTACTCTTTATTCATCTTTGCTTGAAAAATATATACCAGACAAATGAAGTGCACCAAAAAGAGAAATGTAAGAAATGTTATATAAAGAAACTTTATTTTGCGCAATAAGAAATGAATAAGGCTTGATGACTCTTGCGAGTGATTCCATCATTTTTTCAGATAAAAAGCACTTCACGGACCAGGCAATAAGTCCAGCAGCTATCTCAATCAATCGTCAGTTATGGAAAGATCGGGTTCCAAAGGCCGGATCCCTTGTGAATCAAGTCACGAAAAGTTCAAGAATCGGCAACAGGCCATGGGCCTATTTCTTCAATACCGACCCTTCTATTCTATATTATTCTCTAAGTTGTCAGTTATTACTATAGTTATGCATTTTTAAACGTGACCCTCTATTGTCCATATAGAGATTTACGAAACGAATAAATTTTTATTGCCGTGTTGTCTAAATGATGAAGAATTCACTACAAGTGGGTCGCTCGGACCCGCTCACTTCTCTCAGTGCCAAGGCACCACTGACCTTAAGAATGGTCAGGTTCTCCGTCAAGTCCTCTTCAGTTTCAGTTAAAGTTTTGTTCATTAATTTGATTACATTTGTGTTGTTTATCCCGGTGACGTTGAGGATCAAATTCAGCATCTGGTTGGCAACTGGAACCGAAAAAAAGTTTCTGTTAGGCATATACGAGAATAAATGTTGGCTTAGTAATGCAGAATTTGTATTTGTACTATAAAAAGGGAGTATTCTGTTAAGCATATACGAGAATAAATGATGGTATAGTTAGGCAGAATATGTATTTGTACGGGAAGGGAAGTGCCGGAGGTTATTGAGGTGTCCACCACCTGTTCATACAACCCCACCTGCTGGTGTCCACCACCTGTTCATACAACCCCATCTGCTGGTGTCCACCACCTGTTCATACAAACACCTTGTAGACTTTGCCTTCTTCTTCCAATTCCATTGCTCTCTACATAAAATCTCACTTTATATAATTGCAAAAATGAATTTGACACGATATACTTTATATAATTGAACTGAAGTAGATGTTTAATGAATGTTTAACCATCATAAACGTTCGATGGACGCTATAATTGGATCATTGGATCACTGGGTGGGGTTGCAAAATGGTTAAAGTTCAGAGTACCAAGATCACAGCTCTGTGCGCCAGTTTCTGGTCAGAATCGGCAAGAAGGCCGGGCGGTTAAGCAAAGAAAATTTGAAGCAGTGAGTTGTGAGTTCGAGCCCGCAACAAGCTATGGATTTTTTGCAATGTAAAGAATCAGTAACAGGCCTACGGCCTAATAAACGCTGAAACCGCCATATTATTATTAATATATATATTTATATTGATGCAATTATATCTCTAAGTGCATCAGCTAAGTAGAAGCAGGTGGTTCCTTTTGGTAATATAATAAATTTACAGATACAAAAGCGCTATTTTATAAGATTTTAGAAATGATTTGTTAAGCATTAATTTATTCTATTGTTAGTGAGGTTGTGGCTGCAGCATCGTAAAGATGTTGTGGGGGTTGTCTTTGGGGAAGGCTGGGGTTGTGGGTTGTTGGGGTTGTGGGTTGTTGGGGTTGTGGGTTGTTGGGGTTGTGGGTTGTTTGTTGGGGTTGTGTTTTGTAGAGGTTGTGAGAGGATGGGGCTGGGGTTGGTTGAAGTTCTGGGTGGCTGGGGTTGAGGTGTCTTAGGTCACTGGGGTTGTATCTTACCAACAAATTGGTGTGGGGTTGGCGGCAGGAACCTGACATTTTTCTCATAGGCGAGGTTGGTGAAGATGGAAGATTCATGAAAAACTGTGGGCGACAGATTTAATTGAGTTAAACTAAATGGATTAGTTGCTGCAAAATTTATCACCTATTCTGTTTCTTTTCAAAATAATGTATTTTTTCTACATTACATGTATAAAAAATGTTAGGAAAAGTATGCTATATTGCAGCAATCATCATATTTTTGCGTATCATTTTCGCTGATCAGACAATAGCAACGTCGTAAGCATGCTTATGTATGTTAAATATTTAATTATGATGATAATTATTATACCACATAATAAATAAGGGTTAAAAGGCAAGACTACCGTCAAGAGTTAACAATTAATTAAATTTAAATGACCCTGTGGGCACTGCATGCTGAAGCCACAGTAGTAATTCTGTCACGCAGCATTCCTTTCAGTGCCAAATTAATGAATGGCAAGGACATATATAGCACACGTGCAGCTGATCGAGTGTGTAAACTAAACACATTATTTAATATGCATAGTACCTCACGCTTAACTTTTACATAACTAAGGAACAGAAAAAATAATATCAGTGTAAAAATAATAATAATAATAATAATAATAATAATAATAATAATAATAATAATAATAATAATAATATATTTATTAAACATTAGTATTAATAAATACTTACTTAATAAAAATAATCTTAGGGAATAAAAAGTATATATTTCTCATATACAACGATGCTTGTTGTATAAAACATAGGTGAGTCATTAGTGATTCTGGTGCACACTCAGAGCAATGAGTGTCGAATTGTCCAAATATCGCTACCCATTTGCTCCTGTGTGTCATCCTGACCCAGTTCAGCCCAGCAAAAGGGAGTATCAGTGCTGCGTACAGAAAGCGTCACTTTATTCGAACAATATAACCCGTTCATTTTTCTGGGTAGATGATTATAAACATATATATACCACAATGGCGTGCTATATATATATATGTTTATATATACCACGGTATATATATATATATAGTTTAGATATATTATATATAATTATTATTTATAATTATAATTATAAATTATATAACTTATAATGAAACAAAAACTTTATAAATGAAGCCACCAACCTCGATTGGTCTCAATGACGCAGTAGATGAGCGTCAGGACGGCGACAGCGGCCACTGTGCGCTGCATGCATGCGTGCTGCAATAAGTGATTTAACATAGCGGCAAAACAATCAATAAACTCATGTAATTGCGTTTGTTGTCACGATTGTCTCATTTCCCGGTCTCAATCACGGCTCTTACACTCGTGATTGTCTCACTTCCCTGCAATCACTCTTGAGTGTTTCATTTCCCTGCAATCACGGCTCTTATACTCGTGATTGTCTCACTTCCCTGCAATCACTCTTGAGTGTTTCATTTCCCTGCAATCACGACTCTTATACTCGTGATTGTCTCACTTCCCTGCAATCACTCTTGAGTGTTTCATTTCCCTGCAATCACGGCTCTTATACTCGTGATTGTCTCATTTCCCTGCAATCACGGCTCCTGTACTCGTGATTGTCTCATTTCCCTGCAATCACGGCTCTTGTACTCGTGATTGTTTCATTTCCCTGCGTTCACGGCTCCTGTACTCACTATGTTGTCATGCAGATACGGTCAATCTAAGTGAATGTCTTAACTGCCACAATACTAATAGTTTCAATTAAATTCCACTCATTGGGTACAACACAATAATGCACAGCGTACAATACAGCTGCACTGACCCAGCAATACACGTATACAACACGGCTGTATTAATTTACTGTGTGCTTAACACTGGTACACAACATTGACTCGTATACATTTTTTGTACCTAAATTTAATGTAAATGCAACAATTTATCATGTTAGGGTAACATGGGGCAGCGGGCCCCTCCTTTTTAAACTAAATTTTTGATGAAGTTTTAATTGATACGAGGTGGTTCTTCGTTTTGTTTAAAGGTACAACTAATGAGGAATGAATGATGTGAATTATCCGCCTATATCGTTATTTAATTTTTAATGAAACACTATTTTGTAAAAAGTGTCAAAATGAGCCCATTGCTCCAACCCCTGGGGCAATGGACCCATGGGCTTGGAGCAAGGCGCCCACCCTTGGTCCCTTAACCCCCATTGTATATTTTTTGTTTAAAAATTATAAAACAACACTTTACAGTTCAAAATAAGAAAAATGCAATAAGAAATAGTACATTCATTCATTTATTACCAACTTAAAAAATCATAACCTTCACTTGAAAAATGCATATTCTTGGTTTAAAAAATTCATCCTTGACATGAAAAAATGTATCCTTAAGAGAAAAAATATTTATTCAATCAGAAAAAAACTTCATTTCACTTTCGTCTATAATCCAAATATACTGTGCAGGGAATTCCTAATTAATCGTGATTTCAGCCAATTAACACCATAAAAACTCATTAACTTTTGGCTCATTGGTGTTGGCTGAAATCAACTTTTGGCAAGGCAAGAGTCAATAACTCGATAAACGGTCATGAATACGCATAACTAGAAACGAGAACCTGCTGCCTTGAGGCAGCAAAAAAAATCATACAAAATGAAGTGTATATAATTTGTAATTCAAAAAGCTAGTCATAGTTTTGAAAAGGTCATTAAGACAAATCTAATGATGTATAACACAAGACTTCACCATGGGCGCTTTGCCCCGTGACACCCGTGGGCCCGTTGCCCACTAGGTATCATTTCAATTTATATCGTGTCAACATTTTATTTTAAAAACTTATACCTAGTCTAAACTTGAACTCAAAATTGTCCCTATAAATAATACTTTCAAAATGTAGTTCACAGTAATTTCAAAAGCTTCATATACAGTAATCGAAAACAGTTTTATTTAGCAGCAAAAAAACTTTTATTTGGTTTAAAACAGTTATTTGCGAGTAACTTATCAACGCAAACTCTTAGTAAAACGTAAATCCGTACACTTCATCCCAGTGAAACTGTCGACCGGCGGTAGAGAACACGGACCAATATCTGCCATACTTAGCGAGAAACCCGCTATGGGCCCGTGACCCGCAGTGGGCTCGCTGCCCCATGTTACCCTATAGGAGTAATTAAATATGTTACCCAAAAATAACAAGCAAAATGTTATTTGCTTTAAAAACTAAGCAAACTGTGATGTCCTCTGAAAAATAATACAAGTGATGTGCTGCGGTAAAATAAGCAAAAAGTGATGAACTGAGAAAAAATAATCAAAAAATTGTCAACTGTGGGAAGTTAAGTGTTGTAGAGAATGAGAAAATAGTGATTTACTGTCTGAAAATAGTATAGTTTAAAAACCAGCAATAATTTATTGGTTTTGGAAAATAAGCAAATAATGAGGTGCTGTGGAAAATGAACGTAAGTGAAGTGATGTGCTGTTGAAAAATAAGCAAAAATTGTTATTGTTAAGTACACCGGAGCTGAAACGTTTTTTGCTGATTTTGTTGATTTTGTATCAGCTAACCCGCGTGAGATCGCGTGGCAGTAATCCTTTACAGTTTAGTCCGTTGATCCGCTTTTTAATACAGATGGTTTATGAAAAGAAATAAATCACGCCTCACGCCGGGGCATGAGTTTATAGTCATGCCTCAGTGTAAACTCATGCCCTAGGTACTGTTCGAGTTCATGCTAAAAAACCTTATGCCGTTACTGGTCACGTTCACAATACAAAAAAAAATCTAACTCAGTACTCACTGCAGTGAGTGACAGAGAGCGCATTTTCTCGTCGACGAAAACGTGAAGTCACGGACGGACGGACAAACGGACGGACAGACGGACAGACAGACGGACATGGCGAGCACAATAGTGCATTTTTTCCACAAATGAGAAAATGCGCTATAAACTAACGCCAATGCAGGTCTATTTCATGCCACATGAAAAACTCATACCACCACTTCCAGCGTTGTTTGGCATGAAACTGACTCCTACATTTCTGTATAATGATCTCTTATCAAGATGGCTGCGCTATCTTGCGTTGCTCGAGATAAAAATATCTGATAAGCACAAACCCTTTGTTTGGTCAGTGATGGTAGAAAGGCTGTTCAATATTATTCATTTGATTATGATTTCGATGGAGTAATGAGCTCAAGGGGCTTCTGAGTTGAGTTTGTTTGTGAAAGTTTCATACTTTGATCATTATAATTGATCATAATTTAGTCATTATAATTAATGATCATTATAATATGTAACGTTTGTTATAATATATAACATAAGGTGATTTGTTTATGTTTTAATTGATTACTTTTAACTTTTTAGCGCTACTCCTAATGATCAAACGCCCCAACTCCGGTCATCTATTTTTTATATAAAATTATTTATATTGGATGGAAATTGGAATGTGGAGAGTAGAATGATATAATATGTGGATGAGAATAAGCAAAACATTATGAATCTTTTCTGAAATTTGCACCAAACTCATTATGAAGAAATGACAGCGAGGGAACATCAACTTTATTCATAATTTTACTTGTACAGCGATTGTTCCTTCTCACTTTTATTCATAATTTAAAATTTTTTATTAAATATTCATAAAACACCAAATGGTAAGCAGTTTGTTTAGTTTACCAAGTTTGGCACTAAATAATTTACCGGGAAATCCATTCCTGACACTGACAAAAATGAATGAGTCAGGTTGACACGCAAATGTGGGTTCCTAGTTTTCGTTAAAAATCAATGCGGCTTATTGCCGACCTCAGCAACCCAAATATTACGCGTAGCATCTACCCATATTCATTTTCAACTTCTTCTGCAAACGACAGAAATTTTTTTCTCATCATCTCATGGACGGTGGACCAGCAAACAAGGCATATCTATCCGCATTAAGGCTCGTAGTCAAAGTGCAGCGAAGTCTGAGAACGAGTTATTCGTGACCACTTTGTAAGATCTTCGCTCCAAATCTCATGGTTGAATTATTAATATAATATAGTTCAACTATGCTAAACCTTAACTCGGGCAGTTGTTACTCTCGCGCTTGTAGTCTTCGCAATACGGAATCCCAGCCAGCTAACGCATTATGTGGCAACGGGCGGATTTCAGGTGGCCGAGTAATGGTGATAAATGGTCTGCAATCGGCTACAACTAATTTGCCTCAGCCGACCACTGGCCATCTATCATTACTCTTTCCTCATTGAGTTCCTCTTCACCGCATCACCCGTCGTGGACTGACAGGTGAGTAATTTACGACGTCTCTTTANTGGTAAAAAAATCATAGAAAGAAGGCTGATCAAGAAAATCCTAGCGTACCGATCAGCTGAGTATAAAAATATAATCCATTGATATTTCTAAAAAAAGGTTAAAGTCACAGACTTTATGAACATTAATATTCAAAGTTTGTTGAAATTTTACCGTTCAAGAAGTTCTTGTGTGTGGTACGTAGGTGCTCGTCCAATTAACGTCTATTGAATTTTTTGTAGGAACAAATTATCAAGTTCCGATCTTGGATGAAGAAATGCAAATGTTCATTAAAATGACTAAATTTTCAGATATAATGCACAGACGCCGAGTTCCCCTAAGGGTTCATTTGCTGTCCTTCCTGCAATGGATACAAAATACGTAGAAAATAATTTAGACTGGACGTGAAGTCTCAATTGAAGTCGTAGTCGGAGCTTAGTAGCTTTACTAGCTTAGTCCGAAACCGAAAACCTGTTCAGACTGAAACCAGATGACTGCTTTAGACTGAAACCACACCCCCGGCTCAGGTCGAATCCGAAATCCCAGAAACATCATCAACATGACTTAATCCGAACTCCCAATTGAAATCAAAGGCTCGCCGAATAGCAGTGACAATTCAAATTTAATCGAAAACTCGTAACCATCCGAAACCAAAGTCCCAGTGCAGACCGAAACAAAAAGAAAAGTTTTCTTCGATGATCACAAACTGATAATATTATTCATAGAAGTACCTCCGCACTATTCATTATTTGGAGACGAAGTGGCCTTTTGGTGGAAAACCTTCGCCTGCGCCAAAGTCTCATTAACCGTAGCGATTTCAGCGTTTATTAGGCCGTAGGCCTGTCGCCGATTCTTAACACTGCAGAACATCCCAGCTTGTTGCGGGCTTGAACTCGCAACTCACTGATTCAAATTTTCTTTGCTTAACCGCCCGGCCTCCTTGCAGATTCTGACCAGAAACTGGCGCACAGAGCTGGGATTGAACCCGCACCTCTCTGCTTCAATATTGGTCCTGAACTTTAACCACTTGGCCTCTCTGCCCATCTCACTGAGTATTTATATTTTCAAAGGAAAATATTGTTAATTTTGAGCTAGAATATACTTCCAAATACGTAGCACATAAACTGGAAGAGTTTTGATAGCTTGCTAGATCACTGCATTTTAGGTCGCATAAAAACTTTAAAAAAAATAAGCTTTGAATGCCACGGAACGTTTCAATAAAGACATGGTGAATTGTCTTAGTTTACAAATCCTTGATTTAAATAAAAATTTAATCAGACTCATGATATTAGTAGCAGTTGAGGTAGTTAAGTCTTATCACCTTGGGCAGTTCAGTGATATCTTATTGCTGAACAGATTGGGGGTTTTCCTTTATGCCGATCGAGTTAGAAATTGCCATCTTCATCTTTATTCAAATGCTGCTCAACTCTATTAATTTTTTTATATTCATTCAATCTGAAGGATCATTGAAAGTAACTAAGTAGAATTGCTGTTGTGATGTGGTAAAGGTTTTCAATACAGTAACAGCCGAATTCGGTTGCAATACAGTGATAACGCTCGTTTGGAAACTTCTACGTACCGTTTTTTCCAAATACTAGTAGTTTAATGGCATCAATCAAGAGCAGCTTTACAGCATCAAAGAGATGAATTTTAAGACTTTCTCTAAGCAAGTTACGAGCATTGCAATAATCATCGACATGCAAGACTTGGCCTAATCTCCAACACCAACGCCAACTTTCCTATATACAAATTTACCAAAAAGAGAACTAATAATCATACAGTGCCATCACTAGGTCACCACTCCTTAATTGGTTTCACCGACGCTTCATAATTATTATGTCAGGTTCATATTAACCGAACTGTTATCGAAACCCAAAGAATTTGATCCAATAATCCTTTTCCAAACCATAAGATGATATAAATAACGATGCCATTTAATGAACGTCGCGAAATAACTTCAATACAATAATAATACATAAATAGAGCTGGCAATACAATACAATACATACACAAACTGATCTCATCGGCAGGATGAAAAGGAGAAAATCCAAAAATTAACACGTGTATTTGAAATCTCGTGTTTACTGACATGAATGGTCGCGCATTAAAAAACTTTCATCTTAATTTTTAGCTCTGCGTACTGATCTTCACTTCAAGAAAAATATTCTTGAAAATGTATAAACAGATAAAAAAAGTACTAGTGGTAACATTTTTGATTGCCACTTACTCTACAAGATTTATATCGTTCAATTTATGTCAATTAAGATGACGAGCATTAAATTTAGATTGAAACACTTTGCGATACATGGTCACTGACTGCAGTGAAAATTGAGACACTCCATTTTGGTGTTTATTGTACAAGGTAACCTAATAAATTTGATGCTGATTGCACTGACAAATTTTGACTAATGATAATATTTCGATCATACAAAGAAAGCTAATGAACTTGACGCGGGTTGTTCACTGATTGTACTGACAGATCTGTTCGTAATGCAGCTTGAGAATAATTGACTTGTCCTCGAGTAGCTGGATGGACGCTTCCTGGCTGCTCTTGTGCTGCTCCAATACGCGGCCCAGCTGATGAACATTGTTAATAAATTAATGTTTTGTGCCAATAATAATGTGATTAAATTGATGTTATGCTCTACTACTAACATTATTCAGGCAGAACGAACGGAGAAAAGTATCGAGACAAAGAAACAAATGCATGCTATTCATCATCAATCTATAAATTGAAATTAATCCCGCATCTAATAATAAATCTAGACAAACATGAAATGACAGGCGAGTAAAGGAGGAGCAAAGCAACTAAAATTAAGGAGTAAACTAGATTTACCGCAGTAATCTCAAAACATGACCACTAGTGAAATAACATCGATCCTGTATGTGCACCACAGGACGCCAGTCTGAAGTCAAACTGTTTCACAATTTCACTGGAGGCGTTGCCAGGGACTGCTACTTCCGAAACACATGCTAGGGATACCTAAAGGACTTACCGTGCTGAATCAAACACATAACAAGGCCTCACCAATCACCACGCCTACCTAACACATCCTAAGGACTCACCACGCCTACCTAACACATACTAAGGGCTCACTACGCCTAACAAACACATACTAAAGACTCACCATGCCTACTAAAAATACATCCTAAGGACTCACCATGCCTACCCAACACATCCTAAAGACTCACCATGCCAGCATGCCTGCCCTTGACCACCATAACGACGCGGGGATGCTGCTTAGGGATGACAGTCTCGAGCACCGCAAGGGGCACGCCGCTGAGGAGCCTGCCGCTGCTGGTGCGACACTCGCACTGCACGGCTGTCATCACGTTCTCAACCACCACCTGGGCAAACGAGTTCATCTTCACTTTTTAGCGCATTTCTAATTCATGGAAAAAATATAACTCAGTACTCACTGCAGTGAGTGACAGAGAGCGCATTTTCTCGTCGACTAAAACTTGAGGTCACGGACGGACAGACAGATAGACAGACAGACGGAGATGGCGAGCACAATAGTGCATTTTTCCATAAATGAGAAAATGCGCTAAAGAGCGCTATTGTGCTTGTCATGTCCGTCCGTCTGTCTGTCCGTCCGTGACTACGTTTTCGTCGGCGAGAAAATGCGCTCTCTGTCACTCACTGCAGTGAGAGTACTGAGTTATATTTTTTAAGGTATCGGAACTAATTACATTTCCTTAATGAACATTCAAGCTTTAATGTCGTACGTTCAAGGAAATTATTTTGCTGCCAAATCAATTGCTAATGTATTTTAAACCAAATAATGATTAGAATGCGAATTAATGCTCATAGTTATCGGACCAATATCGCACATACATGATCTATACGAGGTAAACCCGCCTTTGGTTATTGGACTAATATTACACACATACATGAATTTCATGAGAGAACTCACCTTTTCTTTGAAATATTTTCCTGCCTTAAATTGCTCGCTGGTTATTCTAACAGTTAGCCCTTCTCGCACCCACGGGGCAGAACTGATGGTGCCGCGCGCTGCTCTGTCATCAGATTCATAAGCTCGATTTCCATTTGTTGAGGCATCACCATATTTAGATAACAGATAATCTTTACTGGATTTATCTTCTCTCTTCGATATTCTTTCTTTATGATGGCGAACCTCGTGCTGAAATTCGTCTACTCTTCTTCTGCTGTCTCTGGATTTTTTCTTTCTTGGTTTATCTTCATCGGAGATATCATAATCATATTGTTTTCTTGAGACTCCTTCCTCTCTGCTATATTTATCGCTATTCATTGAGTGCTCTTTCCTTCTATCAAGTTTATATTCAGGGGGATCATCAAGGTATTTACCTGATTTTCTATTTCGTACAGCATCTTGCAATTTGTGATGCCTTTGATCTCTCTCAGAATAATTATCACTAGATTTATCGTCATCGTCATGGTTTCCTCCTACAGGCATTCCAGACGTCAGTGTTCTCAAACTTTTTGTTTTCTCACTAGCATTGTAATCATCTGTTATTTCTTGTTTGACTTTTCTTGGATGTTTCAACTTATTCTCATCAGACTGAGAACCAATTGAATACGTCTCATTTTGCGTGTCTAGTTGACTTTGTTCTGGCCTGTTGTTGTTCAGTCCATCTCTTTCATACATTTGCTTGTTCTCTTTGGCAGTGACATCTCGACCGTCCTTATCCAAGTTTTTATCGTCCGTTTTATCAGATCGTTTCTTCTTCTTGTTTGCTTCTGCATCCTGGAAAAAAATAAAGTTTAAGCGATTTGTTATTAAATGAAAAAGCAAGATATAACTTGGAAAACTGCCAATAACTTTGAATCTGAAGTTCACCATTTAATTCATGTGAATCGTACTAAATCTTATAGGAATTACTTAAAATCTTGTTGATCAGAAAAATATTGAATAAAAAAAATATTCATGAATAATGCTATGGTCGATGACAGCAACCCGAACTTAAAATTTAAAAGCAAAGGCGACGCCACAAAAGGATTCACCATCTCTTAATAGAATACGCTTTTGAGTCCAGCTCCATTGACAGTTCTAAAATTCTAGACTACAGATACAATAAGTATTTAATACAGTACCTTGAACTAGTCAAACATTTCCTTGTTGATTACTCTACTTGAGTCTGCATATACATACTCAGAAAACGCTTTGGAATCCAACTCCATTGTCAGTTCTAAATTTCTAGACTACAGATACAATAAGCATTCAATACAGTACCTTGAACTTGTCAAACATTTCCTTGTTGATGACTCTACCTACTTGAGTCTGCATATACTCAGAAAACGCTTTGGAGTACAGCTCCATTGTCAGTTCTAAAATTCTAGACTACAGATACAATAAGCATTTAATACAGTACCTTGAACTTATCGAACATTTTTTGTCGATGACTCTATTTGAGTCTGCATACACTCAGAAATCGCTTTGGAGTCCAACTCCATCGTCAGTTCTAACATTCTAGAGCGCAGATACAATAAGCATTTAATACAGTACCTTGAACTTGTCGAACATCTCCTTGTTGATGACTCTACTTGAGTCTGCATACTGAGTCTTCGTGACGGGAGTGAGGTTGCCCTCGATCTCCATGACCACAGCTCCGCCCACCGCCTTCTTCACCAGCACGTGGGTCTCTTCAACACTCTCCACCTGGAATACCATCACTACCTACTGAGTCCAGGGTATAAAATCCACAGGCTAATATAAATGTTAGTTTATAATTCAGACTTTCTCACCAGCATGTGCATAGAGCTCTTCAACACCATTGACATGGGGCCATAATTTCAAAAATAGTTACGAGTTCACAATGCTGTCAGCCAATCAGCGATGGCTTTCCAAGCTAAGCCAACCATTTACAGACAAGAAATTGGCTACTTATCAATCATATACTTTGGCTGCTATGCATACAAGAGCAAATTTTCTTAGTACAAACTAAGGATCTTAAATCCACAGGCTAATATAGGTAAGCATTGAGTTTTAATTCAGATTCTGCCAAGGAAGAAATTTGAATTTTTGACAAAAGAACTCGATGGTATTCATGATAGTCATAACGTGCACCAGAAAATATTATTTTTACCTAGGGACAATAAATATTTTAAGGCTCTTTAAATTAACGCAGCTGATGAGCAGGAAATAGCAAGATGTTGGCAAGGTTGGCACTGCAAGTTAAAAATAAGAGAGAATAATATGATCCCTAAACATTACACTTGTGCAAAGGTTATTTGCAAAAACGAAGAGAAGACAATTCTCTATCTAACCATCTATAGGCCAAACTCACCATACCATAGTTGCCCTCATGTCTTCCACCACTAAGGAGTACATAGGAACCTTTTTTAAGTGATAAGGTTTCTTCTTGTTCATGAGGATCTTGACTTGCAGGAACCGTCTTACGTGTTGCCGAGGAACCAAGAGTCTTATTAGATGCCTCAATGATGGACACCACTCTGGAAATATTTATTATGTAAGTCAAAAGTTGTATAATATTGCTATAATTTTTCACCAGTAAAACCTGTAATTAACATTTACAAGTATTTTGTAAACTTATGGTAAAGTAAATTAATGATAGAGCACTGATTAACTCAAATTGTTCAATTGTATTACATGATGTGAAACTCACTTCCTGTTCCGGGAGTTGCCCACTCCTTGACCTTTAGTCCAGCCCATGCCTCGTAGCAGAGCAGCGCCAAACTGTTCAACTCCTATCTGTGTTCACACAAAATATTTAATATACAAGATAACAATCTTGTGATCAAGATACCGTAACATTACCAAAAACTGTATTATCGTTTTATCTTGTGATGGCTCATGAACGTAAAATTTGAGAAACATTAATAATATACGAGTATTATTATTATTATTATTATTATTAATACCTCATCAAAATCGTCCAAAGTAGGTATAGATCCCAGGTTTGATATTGATGGTCCAACATCATCAATGGGGATGCTAAAATTTGAAGGTTTTTCTGATAATTGATGAGCAGAATTTGCCACCTCTGTAATATGGGAAGGTTTTAGTGATAACATGAATGTTGTTACATTCGAAACGTCGTTAATAAAGTGATATTACTCCCTTGAACCTGCATTTTGATCAACTAATGTCATCTGAAGAATATTGTTCGACCCTGAAAATATATATATATATATGATACAAAAATATTTAGAAAAATATATGTTTAGATAATTTCTCAACACTTTAGTCGTCTTAAATTTCCAATTGATACGTCACTATTGAAATTAAACTTGAATAAACAGTTATATTTCACTTTAGGCTTGGCAGCAGGATACAGCTTGGCATGCTGACTATGGCCATTCTTAGCATACAAACAACAAGGAAAATTTCAGGAATTTTTTATGTGCATTATGACAAGCTTAAAAATTAAAATTATTATATAACATTGCTGAAGAACAGCAATATTAACAATATGACAACATGCATGAATCTGTAGGTATGCAGTGGTCATGGTCCTGATGATGTGAGTGACATGATTAAGCTGAACAGCTGCTGTCAAGAGCAACATAAACATGAATGTCTTTAATGTTTTTTATGTCTTGATATAGTATAACTGACATGGCTCATGTCATGCTTCAGAACCAGCTGTAGCTGACATGTTTATCCTACATCCAAACTTAGGAATATATTTAATGTGAGAACCATAAAATGAGATGACTTGGACCATTGATAAGAGGACTTGGACAGCTTTGACATTTACGAAAAGAATAGCCTATACTCAAAAAGTTTCTACCTGAGAAAAATTGCATTGCTAGCTTTTGAAGTACCATGAGATAATCTACAAATGAAATAGATAGGTATATATTTTTTATATATTTACTTGTGACTATTTTCATCACAAAAAAGCAACCACAAAAAATTAGATCAGTAGGTACTCACTGCATTGAGTGACAGCGCGCATTTTCCTGTAAGTCAATCCGTGAAGTCACGGATGGACGGACATAACGAGCACAATAGTGCCTTTTTTTCCATAAATAAGAAAATGTGCTAGAAATGGTCCAAGTTGCAACATCAATGGTCCAAGTCACCCTGTTTTACAGTAATCATAACCAAAATGTCAATAATGCCACAAGGAATAGATCTTTGTCAACAAGTTTCTTGGTGGATTTGTGATATGTTGCAAAGATTTTATTCAGAACATCTTTTGAAGGATATATATCATATACCTAATATATGAATTGAAGTTTATATATCATTCATGTACAGTATATAACAGTTCTGTATATATATTCAGTCAAACTATTGTTTGGTTTTGACACACCTCAATTGATTAGAATCATTTTAAAAAAATATATATTACATATAAATACAAAATATTTGATTATAAGAGAATCCTTACATATATATATAATCAAATGACCTTCAAGTAGAGCCTTTTCAGCCTGCTCGTCCAATGTAAGTTCACGACAAGGGCTTTTGTCAGTACTTGTCTCTTCAGTAGGTTCTGTTTGACGTTTCTTTTGGTTGAACTTTGACTTTAGAAGCAACGGAGCTTCTGAGTCTCGTTGTAATAATGGGATGACCAATTCTTCTCCTTCAGCAGCATTACTATAAAGCAAAATGTACCACACATGAATCAAACAATGCTCTTATTATATGGTAATTTCCTACATTTCATCATATCAAACAACTGGTTATGATTTTTACCATACTAGCACATTAGTCTAGATTTACTTGGCATGTTGCATTACACAAATAACCTGGTGAGACATGGAAACAGTGCATTTCTTGGAAATTTTATCTTATAAGTATTCCTCAAAATTTGTTTGTTTGAAGCTTGGCACCATAAATATATAAATATGGGGTTATTTAAGCAGGACTTAATACATCAGAATATTACCTGGACCTGGAAATTTATTACTAATAAGTGGATAGCAAGGCATTCTAAAACAGAGAAAAAATTTATTGAAAATTCAAACTGAGAAAATTAAAATATAGTTATTTTTCTTACTTCAATTAGATGAAAATAACTTAATGCAAACTGACATACCTCTTTATTATGTTTTCTTCAATAGTTTCAATAACTTCTTTTTTTATTCTTGCATTTTCAGGAGCCTGCTTAAGAGCAGATGGTTGCAAAGATTTCTTTTCAATAACTTTAGTAAATGAAAGTGAAATTTTTTTGTTTTCCATTTTTCAGTTGCTTATCTCTGTTGGGAAATCAAAATTAATGAGACAAAATTTGCAAATTCACTTAGTTCAAAACGAACTGGGTATCAATCAAGGGATTTTAGGAACATTTTTTTCTTTTTTGTAATTATAATTTTTGCCAACAAATTTTAGTTGGTCAAGAGTTTATGGTTGGAGAATGAAAAAGAATGCATTGGAGAAAATTATAAAGAACTCTTCAATAATAACCAGAGATAATATATTTAATAATTTTGATTAATGCCTGCATTGGTATTCAAAATAAATTATATATAGGTAAATACATTCATCATTAGGTCACTGCAATCTGCAGTAAGGGTGTAATTTCACCTTAAAATTATCCATTGACCATGCACTCAAAGATATGAATTTATTTCAATCATGCCAGCCAATTAACAAATGCAGTGTATTTATACTGATTATACTTTCCATAGTCAAATGGGACAAGACCAGTATGCTGAGAGTGGGTGAATATTTGATAAATTTGTGGCTTGTCAGCATCAAAATCTATGTCTTCAGAAGATCTTGACAACAGATTTCTTTACATGTATTTTTGTCAAGCAATTTTGATGGTAAAGGTATTTGTGGTGACAAAGGGCTGCACTCCTCCAAACTCTGCATACTGGTAGTACAGCACTGAATGTTCCTTAGTAAAATAAAATTAACAATAATTAACATTTATAATTACTTAATTAAAAAGAACAATAGGTTTGATGACTAGAGAACATTATTTTTAGTTTATACCAACATTTGCTAGTTGTCCATTTGACCTCCGTGCAGGGTTGGCAATGATTAAATCAAAATGATTAAATCATGTGATTAAATCACTTGATTTTTTTATAAAAAAATCATGATTTTTTTTTATTTATTTGATTTTTTTGATTTTTTCATATATTTAAATATATTGAGTGGCAGTCTTTAATTTATATTGAGGTATTAGATCTGCATTCCTGAAGTGTTTTTGTATATTGAAGCCAGTTAAATGGTCAATATATAGCTCATTACCTTGCTCCATACAAACTTTACAAAGCTAATGAATAGACTTATCAATAATTGTTTACCCAAAATTCCCTAAGTAGTAAACACTACCATGGCCTGTTGGCCATTATTGAAGGCAATAAGTGCCCTTTTTAGCCATCCATTATGATTCATTTATTGTTATTGTTAGTAGGCTAATTGCAACATAAAAAATAACACTTCAAAAAGACGAAAAAGTTGAAAAAATCAAAAAAATCAAATCAAAAAAATCATGAAAAAATAAAAAAAATCACCAACCCTGCCTCCGTGAAAGCTTAAGCTTGAGTTGTGATTTAGCAGATTCTATATTCCATAGTACTATGCAAGATTGAAAATCTGATACTAATGGTACTGGGTCAAAGCAATAAATCAGATTAATAGACTGCAAGAAATAGATCTCATTTTAGTTGTTATATAGCATTCCACTAGTGAAGCACTGGGCACTGGCTTCATAGCCAGGCCAGGAGGTTATAACTGAACATTGTGAGATACAGATTTGAAAAATCTGTATCTCACAGGCTTCATTACAACAATGCTTCATCACTCATCAGGTTTGATCTAAGTGCAAGGTACTTTCTCAAACACTATCAGCTAACAATGATAATTTTGTTCAAACAAATAAGTGACAAATATTAGAGGAACAAGGCTATTCAACAACTTAAAGGAACAAGGTTATTCATCAAGTTGGCAAAGAGAATGTCAAGCACATTTGACTGATGCCAACTGGCACCAAATAGGTTTGTGACCCTGACATGGTGACACTTTCAACTCTGTTTGCTAATGCCCTCATGAACAGACTTGGGACATAAACCAGCACTGTTGTGAAGATTGCTTGGGCCCAACCATAGTGGCAAACCAGAGCTTTTTTGGAATCAGTTCATTTTTAATTTCCTCAATAACTCCAGATTTAAACCAATTACTTAATTATGATAATGCTGGTATGATGTGGTATCCATGATACTTTACTGGTCTACTTATAGGGAGTTGAAATTGAACTTGAAGGAGAGTCTAAAGAACTCTCTGCTTTGCCACTATGGGCCCAACTATTGCAACCTTAAACATCAGATTCTTCTAATCTGTCTCTTACAATTTCATACCAACATTTACTATTTTATTCTATTTTACCAAGTATTTGTGTGACAGACTGACAATGACACTCATTGTGATAATGTCTGCAAGCAAATTTATAGCTGATGATGTTAAGATGACCTAAACCAGTATAGATGTTAAACTGTTTGACTCAAACAGTTTCACATCCATACAATTCAAGTATGTGAGGTAGACTAGTGAGGACAACACAAGAGACTATTCTCCTAACCTAATAATATAACAACATCCAAACAAAATATGTTATTGTCTTTATTTAATTAAACCACTTCAGTCATCATCAATGCAGTAAGGTTTCTGCTGTATTTCAACTACACAAGGTTTGCGACCAGAACATGCCCTACACTGTGCCTCACATGAGTATCCTGATACTAAGCATAGGTCCATCCTGGAGCTTCCTTAAGGGGACTGGCTACCTCTAAATTTTCAATTTTGGCGTTTTCTGGTTTTTGTGCTCATATTAAAGCTTACTTTCTGACGCATCGAACGATACCAGAATCATCTCTCTATGTCGAAAAATGATTTCGTGACAGCTCCCCAAACGGGGGCGGTTTTGAGGCCCCTTCAGTAAAGTCTATGGGATTAATTCGAAGGCTGGACACACTAAAAAGGAACGACTGAGGTAAAGCGGCCAATTATGGCATTATCCGGTGCTTATACTCATCTTAAAGCTTACTTTCTGACACGTCGAACGGTACCAGAAACATCTTTCTACATGCTTTTTTACGTACACGATGCAGGTACATGGGGGGCGGTGTTTGGGGGCCTTCACTAATTGCTATGGGCGTAAATGGAAGGCGGGACTATAAATACAGCCTGCTGTCGCTCTATGCCTTGCTGACTTGGTTTGAGGCTTAGTTACAGTTTCTAGGCTATGTTACGACTCTGGTATGTTTTTCACGATCTTTTTTACTATAGTAAATTCACTTAACCCAATTAAAATGATGTGAAATTACGAGCCGTCCTGTAAGCTTACAGATACGAAAAAAATGCTATAAGACTGCTGATATGAAGCTTGCAGTGGACAAGGTTGTTGTAAATGCTCAATGGCATGTTCACGGATATGGTAATATTGCATCAATAATGTGATAATTGCACATCAATAATACGGTAATTAATGTATATGGCAAGATCATATCAATAGAAGGAAAACAAGTAAAAATCACAGAAAATGTCATTTATTCTACCTCTACATCATCTACAATGAAAGAGGAGGACTTCAGAGTACTGTTAGTAATGGATGATTAATGCTCTCTGCATGCTTCAAATGTTTTGAAATGAAGTTTCATTCCCATTGTCCCGAGTAGCCCCGACTGACGGGGCTACTCGGGACAATCTTTATTTTGCGTCTGGCACCTTACGAATAGCATATGGAATTTTTTTGACAATGCCATTTGATAGCCCTCGCAAAGAGCTATAAAATGAGCCTAAATTTGTTTATGAAATGTTTCATAGTAAGAAGTTATCAACAGTTATTAACAAAAAAACGATCATATCTGTCCCAAGTAGCCCCGGTTGACGGTACGTGTCTCGATGTTGTAGGATGATATTTGTAGGAGGAGATAGATTTTCTAAAGTACCCGTTTTCTATGAATTTGAAGTAAAAGTATGAAGCAAAATGTTATTTTTTTACATTTTACGTAGGTATGTATGTGAAGTTTCATGATGATCGGATAATAACTGTAGAAGTTTTTCCGGAGGGTAGCTGGTCCCTTAATGCCATTGCAGTAAGAAAATAGGATTTACTTTTGTAATCAATAGATGTCAAAACAAGGAATTCCTGTGGCAAGATTCCAAAGGAATTAGGGTACTGAAAGATGAAAGGTTGGGATCAGCAGCATTCCATACATGAGGCAGACAATGGAAATATCTATCTAGAAGGGGCCACTAAGAATGCTGCTGTTGGCCAGGGACTGAAAAAATGGCAGTATAAGAGGAAATTATAAGTTGATATTAGGTTAGTTCCAACACATGTTAGTGGTCATTTGTCTAGAAGAACTATATTCTCTTATACGTACTTGAGAAAGATATTTTTAACAGATTTAGGTTATTACATGCAAGGAGTAGAGGAATTAGGCTAGAGCTCCAACAATTACTGACTGTGTCAGCCGTGGTTTGCTGACACAGTCTGACTGTGTTAGCAGGAGCCTGACAATTGCTGACTGTGTCAGCAGGGGCCTCCTCCAAGGAGGTTTTTCAAGTTGGGGTGACAAATTATTTTAGGCCTCAAATGAGTGTCTCTTCAATAAATGAATCAATTGGAACCAGAGCTGGGCAGCGCTACTTTGAAATGTAGCGGCGCTACCGCTACATGCTCTAAATGTAGCGGGCGCTACCGCTACCGCTACACCCACTAGATTGTAGCGAGCGCTACTGCTACAGTAAAATGTAGCGCGCTACATTAGCCGCTACAATGGCCAAAATTATTGGAAATCTCTAAATATTTATTGTTCTGCTATTGGGATTTACTCATAAACATTTAATGATAATAAAATATTTTCAAAACATATCAATGCAACTTCATTGCAATTAACCTAACCCAGTGATTCCCAAAGTGGGCATTATCACCCCCCTAGGGGCGGTGAAAAGATTTTGGGGGCGGTAAAGAAGAAGAGGGCGGTAGGAGGGCAATAAGGGGGGCGGTAGTCTGAAGTTAATGTCAGAAGTTCGAACGTTTTTTTTTTTAATTTGATTTTAAGACTTTGGGTGTGAAACAGTCACACCTCCCAGCCAGAGCACAACTTGATTTTTCTTGAAGACTCCAACTCAACTGCCTCTTTACTTCATTTTGAATTTTTCTTCATGCTCTCACAAAGAGGTTTTTGTGTGGAAGAAAATAAAGGAATTAGGCACTGATAATTTTCATAGGGTGTTCACCATGCTGCATTTTACCAGGTATTGTCCCTGGCGATGAATGACCGCAGTTCTCCTTTTTTGGGGAATATCACCTCCTCCCAGAGCTGTGATGAGGTTCCAAGGAAGTGAAAGGTTCTCCAGATTTGAGCAAAACTCCCTCCTCTGATTGATGTATAGCGAACAGTGCAAAATGAAATGCTCAATTGTGTCTTCTGTGTTGCATGTGGGGCAGATGCTGGAATAGGCCAAATTGAAGCGGGCCAAGTGGGCTTTCACACCAGCATGACCAAGCCGCAGACAAGCCACAGCACATTCAACTGAGCGAGGTAGCGGTCCATAGTCCACATAATTTACTGTCTCTCCCAAGCCCAGTCTGAAGGTTCCCTTCCCTGAAGACTGCACTTCCTCTGACCACTAGAGTGACCAATATTTCAAGAATTTGTTCTTTAACAGACAGAGCCACTCCTCAAAGCACAAACTGGATCTGGCAGAGCGATCATTTGCATGTGCGGGGTTTGCTATTCTGTCAGCCACTTCATTCCCACGAATGTTGCTATGGCCACGAACCAACACATCATCATCGAGCCCCTTGATTTGCATCAGTTTATGAATTTGAGCAATGATTGAGCAATAGGAGCAAACTGACAGTGAAGAAAGAATTTGCAGTGCTGCTCATGAGTCAGTCAGGATCAGAATTGGTTTGTCCTTCAGAGATTCATCAGTGATGGCAAGATGCATGGCTTTGAGTATAGCAAATAATTCAGCGCACAGTATGGTGTGCACTGGATTCAGCAGCCACCCAGTAGCCAGATTGGTAGATGGCAGGTAAAGACCAGCGGACACTGATCCAGTAGCAGAATGTGATCCATCAGTGTAGATCTGCACATGCTGAGGATAGTTCTGCTTCCAAAACTCTTGAAAACAATTCTCAGTGATTTCACGAGGCATTGAATTGACATCAGGGTTCAGCAGGTCCAGGCAGATGCTGGAAGAAAGATCCACGTGAGGTGGAAAACACGATAGCAG
>NW_025945915.1:0-1510 GCF_000764305.2 Hyalella azteca | reverse complement strand
GTGATCACTTGTTGCGGTTGAGCAGATAGCTTTTGGTCCACCGAATCGACACTTTAGCAAACTCAAGCGCGAGCTCAAGAGGCAAACCTAACTTCACCTTCAACTTACCCAGTCATAAATCCATAAATACCGAACGGATTTCTTTCAAATTTGAAAGATAAGGAGATAATATTAGTAATTTGTGGACATATTTATTTCAGAATTTTACATCAACTACTTTTTTATTAATACGGAAAACCTAACTTCATTTTCTACTCACCCAGCCATAAATCCATAAATAATGAACGGATTTTATTCAAATTTGAAATTTAAGTAGATAACATCTGTAATTTGTGGACGGATTTTTTTTCAAATTTTTACATCAATAACTTTTTTATTAATACGGAAAACCTAACTTAATTTTTAACTCACCCAGCCATAAATCCATCAAAAATGAACGGATTTTATTCAAATTTGAAATATAAGTAGATAACATCTGTAATTTGTGGACGGAATTTTTTCAAATTTTTACGTCAATAACTTTTTTATCAATACGGAAAACCTAATTGCATTTTCAACTCACCCAGCCATAAATCTATCAATAATGAACTGATTTTATTCAAATTTGAAATATAAGTAGATAACATCTGTAATTTATGGACGGAATTTTTTCAAATTTTTACGTCAATAACTCTTTTATTAATACGGAAAACCTAACTTCATTTTCAACTCACCCAGACATAAATCCATCAATAATGAATTGATTTTATTTAAATTTGAAATATAAGTAGATAACCTCTGTAATTTGTGGACGGAAATACTGCAACTTGACCTGACTAGGACCTAACCTGCGAGGTGAACGTGAAGTTAGGTTTTCCGTATTAATAAAAAAGTCATTGATGTAAAAATCTGAAATAATTCCGTCCACAAATTACTAATATTATCTACTTGTATTTCAAATTTGAATAAAATCCGTTCATTATTGATGGATTTATGGCTGGGTGAGTTAAAAATTAAGTTTGGTTTTCCGCATTAATGAAAAAGTTATTGATGTAAAAATTTGAAAAAAATCCGTCCACAAATTACAGATGTTATCTACTTATATTTCAAATTTGAATAAAATCCGTTCATTATTTATGGATTTATGGCTGGGTGAGTTGAAAATTAAGTTAGGTTTTCCGTATTAATAAAAAAGTAGTTGATGTAAAATTCTGAAATAAATCTGTCCACAAATTACTAATATTATCTACATATCTTTCAAATTTGAAAGAAATCCGTTTGGTATTTATGGATTTATGACTAGGTAAGTTGAAAGTGAAGCTAGGTTTGCCTCATGAGCTCGCGCTTGAGTTCGCTAAAGTGTCGATTCGGTGCCGAGTCCGCTGAAGTGTCGATTCGGTGAGCTTGCGTCGCAGAGATCGGTTCAACAACCTCATTCGTCCTAGGCCATATCATCACTGATCAATCAAGGATCATCACTCTCGCACTAAACACTTTTGTTAAATGTTTACAATTAGATTGGGGTTATTTC
>NW_025945914.1:0-258 GCF_000764305.2 Hyalella azteca | reverse complement strand
CAAATCTGCTAAATTTGCATTGCTTAATTATTTTGATTGCTGCAAAATATATAGTGCAGCGAAAATTTCAGTGCGGAAAAATTTTGAATGTGGCATAATTTCCAGTTCAGTGAGATTTTTAGGTGGCATTATTTTCGACAGGCGATGTTAACTGTTTGACAATGTTTTTGTTACTGCAATATTTTTCAGCAAAATTTCCATAGTCTTGAAAAGCTAGCAGCATTAAAAATTAAATTTTGGTCACAAGAACAGTAAGAA
>NW_025945913.1:0-314 GCF_000764305.2 Hyalella azteca | reverse complement strand
TTTGAGTGAGCTCGATCTACTAAGAAAAATTGTCGTTATCTTTAATGAAGCAAAATTGCAAAAAAGGAACAAAATGTTCCTATTTCGGGTTACGGGCATCTTGCTCATGTACACCGGCTGCTCGCTCATGGCTGATATCAATATAAGCACAACTTCTTAATTTATTATTTAGTACCTACTCTTGGTGCTCGCATAATTATTCCATGTACTCGGGCTGCTCGCTTATACAGGGTGCGGCGTGGGAACTTACTCTTTTAAAAAAATCACAAAGTAAAAAGTATTAAAGATAGCGTTTTAATTCTTTCTTTTTTACA
>NW_025945912.1:0-837 GCF_000764305.2 Hyalella azteca | reverse complement strand
CCCCCTTTTTTGGCCGTTTTCTAAGAATTTCACGTTTTCTTTCATTTTTTTCGAAAAATTTACACGAACAAAAATGTCTTAGAATTCTGTTTTACATATGTGTACCAAGTTTCAGAGTGATCCGTTCGTAAATAGCCGAGATAAATTTTAGGGTAGACGCTCCCCTTAAAATGCAGTCAATTCATACCATGATTAATTTCTATTTACCCTCACCTTTCTAACGCCTTTAGAATGTGATTAACTCTGGAGAACTTCCATTTCTCATTTTGGTGACATTAATATCGTGAGTGTCAGGGAAACAACAGCTGTTTTATACAGAATAATATTTCGAAACTTAATTTCTTATTCCCCAGATTTGTTTTCTCTTTTCTGAATAAGGGGACCCTTACTATTGGATCGGGGGCTCGGATGAGGCCGAGGAAGGGCAATGGCGCTGGGTTGACGGTTCGCCAATGACCATGGGACTGCCTTACTGGGCACAGGTATGGATACTGACTCATAAATATTTAAAAGAAGTGCACGAACAAACAACAACAGAAGATGAAAAGAAGAACAAAAACAACAGAAGATGTTTTTGCTTTATTTTTGCGCAGGCGTATGGTGGACCGCGAGAACCCGACAATCCTGGCAAGCAGAACTGCCTGGAGCTGAATTGCGCGTGGATGTACCGCTTCAGCAGCGCGTGGTGCAGCGATGTGCGAAGGGTGATCTGTGAGGCAGACCCCATCTAGAGGAGTGCTCTTCATGCCCCATCTAGAGCAGTGCTGTTCATGCCCCATCTAGAGGAGTGCTGTTCATGCCCCATCTAGAGGAGTGCTGTTCATGCCCCATCTAGAG
>NW_025945911.1:0-5231 GCF_000764305.2 Hyalella azteca | reverse complement strand
AGTTATGTTGAGTATTTAATGCAGCACTTCTATAATATGAAATTCATGGTATTACCGTCTGAAAATTAGAGACATAGAGGGATACTAGCCTTGGTCATGCTTTAACCCATTAAAGCCTATTGGCAACTCTAGTTGCCACCTCAAAAAATGGTTGTATTATTCATAATATAAGGTAAATTTCAGTTTTATAGTTCTACACCGCATCATACACGTTCCATACGATTACTGAACAAGAATTGTTCACCTTGGTTGCTCACCTTTCAGTCAGTTGACCTTTCAACTACAGACGGTCACTACGTTTATGATCAGGCCTGTACCAGCTAGCCCACAGAAAAGGCTATGTTCCTATTGTTTTTGAGTAAATATTTTATAATTCTAAGAGTTTAAATGATGGATTGGGAGTCTAGTAGTCAGACAAAATTCATAAATGGCATTAAACATTAAAATTTAAGACAATATAAGCTAAATCATACATAGTGGCAACTGAAGTTGCCACTCGGCATTCGTGACATGTAAACTGTATTCTTGCATGAATGTGGAGATAAAAAGCTACCTCATGTCCTACATGTATTATAACAAAATAAGTTAACATCTAGTTGATAGAAAGATATTTTAATGAAGTTCAATAGTGATATTTATAACATATACGTTATTTACATATATTTATACATATATGAATAGATTTACATATATTCATATGCGAGTGAACTTTGCCAGAATTTTACGATATATTGGTAGATTAGGACGAAAATTTCAATGAAGTTTTGATCACAATTTATCATCCAATGAAAATACTTAGAATGATACATGGAATGAGATGATTTCGATGATAAGGTTGCCCACAAACCTGATAATTTGCCCAGATATATATTGATGAGTCATGTTGTCAAGATGATAATGAACAAAGGAAAAACCACCTTCAAAGAAGCGAAAATTAATTGTTTATATTTAGAGCAAAGATGAAGTGACTGTCAATACCGTACCGCACTTTGAGAAGATTGACATGCTATCCAAGCAATCTCTGGCTGAGAAAAGTACCTCAGTAGACGCAATGTCTAATCTGTACTAACGAATGGATGAATCATTTATGTGAACAGAGCAAATTATATGTTCAGCAACAAAATCTGCAGTGAACTGAGATCAATCTTTTTAGCATGGGAGTATTTCTGTCTGTATTGCTTCTCGCTTGACACCATAAACTGCCTCATGCATAGAAGACTCTACTGGTCTAATTTGTTTCATCAGCCATTAACAACTTATCAGATCCGAAATTCATTCCAAAAAATTGTGGTGGCTCCTTTTCTGGGGCCACCACCATAGTTAGAGCCCAAGCTGTAATTAAATGCATGTTGACTTTTCAACACATGCGGTACAGATATTCAGTGGTTGAAATTCATCAGAGATGTTGTTAGTGGAACCATAAAGACTCAGTCCAGCCAGGAATTGAAGCAGTTTTAAATATGCCCCGCTTAGACTATTGTCCTAATAACTACAGCACACCACTGAAGAGTGAGAGGAGAAACAAAGTATGCAAAATGTCACAAAAGCAAAGGAAGGACTGCATGCAAATGCAAATTATGCACTATTGCTCTTCGCAGAGGATGCATGAAAGTTATCCATTTGATGTTTATTTTTCTATGCCGCAGTGGTGATCGATGATGTTTATCATTATAAATGTTATTGGCCCATTTTCGTATGAGTTTATCAATGATTTAAATACTGAATGGATGAATCATTCGTCATTTCAAAATATTCATTTCATTATTTCAATTTACCTATTGCAAATTTAGTTTTATTCGCCCTAGTCAATATTATTACCATACATTACATAAAAATTCAAATTTGTTATCTTACCGCCGAACGGAAACTTTAGTTGCCAGGCCAGATTTTGGTATTCGTCTGAAATTTTTATAAAATGAGTGTTTTGGTAGATTAACAATGACCAAATGAAGTATTCAAACTGAAAAAAAAAATTTAATTTTCCCCTAAATAATTCTCGGCTTTAATGGGTATTAATATAGCCTCGTCTAGAGGGGTACTTGCTGCCACTGGGGATATTAGCAAGTAGGGGCAACTATAATAAAACATTGTTAATTTTAGTGGCCGTTCAGTACATGGTCGTGTGGCCAACTAAAAACCCCCATAATTGGCTGAGAACTCAAGACACCAGCGATTTATATCGATTTACACTTCGCTTTTACCCCCATTGTGTGAAGTTTAATGCCCGAAAAATGCATCTGACTCTTTATTTTCGCTGGTCATTGACGGTTGAACATTAAATTTTAAATTTGCCAAAAAGATTTTTCACTCACAATTTTAATTGAATTCAAAATATTTTTATGTCCAACTCATCACAATGCATATGGCTAGCTGCTGCTTACTCATGTTACCAGGGCTAATTAGTATACGAATAGCACTGTGGACGTTTATAGTACTCTTAACAATTAATTCAACCCTACTACAGAAAATAAGGGGAATACGAGTTTTCAACCTTCTAATTTAATCAATTTACATTGCAAATAACTAGCATGACTCGATCGTGTCGTCAAGTATTACTTTAATTCACTAATGATTGATTGATGGAATGAATCTTCAAATTCGGCAGGCTGGTCTATGAAAAAATAACGTGATTTAGTCACCCAACCGGTCTCTCAACAACCTATTTAAAACTCTGGTTGTCCCAGTCGGAAAATACTGGAAGCAATTGATGACCTAGTGGTAAGCTTACTGACCTATAAAATTAATGCCGGCCAGTTGTGGCCGTCTATACTGGCTCCAGTTGTGGCCGTCTATACTGGCTCCAGTTGTGGCCGTCTATACTGGCTCCAGTTGTGGCCGCCTATACTGGCTCCAGTTGTGGCCGCCTATACTGGCTCCAGTTGTGGCCGCCTATACTGGCTCCAGTTGTGGCCGCCTATACTGGATCCAGTTGTGGCCGTCTATACTGGCTCCAGTTGTGGCCGCCTATACTGGCTCCAGTTGTGGCCGCCTATACTGGCTCCAGTTGTGGCCGCCTATACTGGCTGCTAAGACCAGGGTTGCATGGGTGCCTGCCACGGTAGCTGCCCACCTACCCACCCCGGCTGTTTTTTTACTGTAAAAAACCCATGGAGTGAAAAGTGGGTTTTGAAGAAAACTTATGAATAAATTGAATTTATTTTATAATTTTGTACTTCGGAATACAATACAAAATGTCTATTAAGCCCTCTTGAATAAATACAGTTACCCCATATACATATGTTTAATGAAAGCCATCTAAAAAGTCCTGAAAACCCTATCCACTATTAAATTTTGTAAAACTATTATATCGTCTAACTATCTATACAGTCGTTCATGACCATATAGCAATTATATAACAGAACAAAAATGATCACCAGATTTCATCTTCATATGAAGTATAGTTTTGTAATTTTTGTAATTTTCCTTAAATTCTTTGATGATTTTCAGCAATTTTTGTCGCATCGTTGTTAGAGAAATGCACTTCACAGAGGTTTTCCGTAACTATTTTAAGTTAGCCTTGTCAAACATGTAGGTTTTATATCAATTTCAACTTTGGGATTAATTTAGTTCACATACTGTAATTTCTCATGTGAAATAGTAAGATACCCACAATAGTCATATACAAATTTTTTTCGTAATATTTTCAAACACTGTGCATTTTTAGACCATAATTTGATGCTTCGTATTATTTTTCATGTTAATCAACTTAAAAGTCCATAAAACCAGTTATACGAAAACTATTCATTATTAAAAGCATACAGTCAAGTGTGTGAAATGGGAGAAGAAAAGTCAATAGACTTGGTCTATTTGGTCTACTCAAAAATCGAAATAAATTAAAAATGCATTGATTCACATTTAAATAAATTAATATACACTCAAATCTTAAAATATTTTACACAAAAAGGCTAGTTTGATCTGCTGAAAAAGCAGATCATACTAAGGTAATTGATTCAAAACATATTTTTTCTATTGATTTTTAGTCTCTGACAAAAATGTGGGCCTGTTTTAGTTAATGTTAATAAAGCAAGTTAATGATGTATCACTGACTGTTTAAAAAATTGACTAATATACATTAGATTATAAATTATGGTGAATATAATAATAGAGGCTGATACTCTCTAGCTTCAAGTGTTCTGCAAGCAACATAAATAAAAAGTACTTTGAAGTTGGGTGTATCATCTCGTATCATAGTGATGTCGGCGCTGAAGAAAAGGCCTGTGGCCTGTCGTCGATTCCTGTACTCTTCGTGACTTGTCCACAGGAGATCTAAAAACAGGTCATTTGACAGGATTTTTTCAAAACTGACGTTAGTTTGAAATAGCTACTAGACTTCCACCAGGTTCGATATGGTGCTAGGCATTTCAAGTTTGAACATATATTGCTCCTATATATGTGGAAATGACTTTAGCGACACATAGTAAAAACCAATTTTACCCGTTTCTCTCGCTTTTGTCAAATAAAACTCAGATTTTAATGAAACTCAGATGGGTTAGGCAATTTAAAGTAAAAACGTATTTCTGCAAACCTGGCTACGACAAGCCTCGTGTCTAAAAACTTATAGACACTGCTTATCCGATATGCGCACGGTCCGTGAGAGGTGCGATTACTGTAATAAGGTGCTGTAAGGTGCGAATAAAATAGGCTTCCACTCATAAATGGAACTGTCAAACTGTGCTATATCTGCACTGCTGCGGATATGGCAGCAGCCTAGCTTGAGCCGCGCGTTCGGATTGTCTCGTTTTGTCTGGAATCGAACTGGAGTTATGCTCTTGTTCTGTTATGCATCATTTTATATGCGTCTCGAAACGTCGAAACGTTTCGTGATGCACATGGCGCAATTTCTAAATTCTTTAACACAGCCGCTGCCCCAATTTGAAACTTTATTCAATAATATTTTCTCCTTACATTTCGCTACTTTTTCCTGCTTCGTTTCAGTTACTCTGTTCATTTTTGAGAAAGATTCCGTTACTCAGGAGTGTACTTTCCGGCCTCAGGATACAAGCCCGGTATCGAATGGCCCAGCATCATCCGCCAAGGCAGGAAACAATTTCACACCAATCCGACTGAGCGCCTCAGGACGTCCAACATTTAGTTGTTTCACCGGCACCATGCAGCGCGTAGGAACTTCATTCATGATATCGAACTGTATATATAAAGATCTAGGTATCTGTAAATATGTACCGCTTTTATTCTCTGTTTATTATTAATATTTTCAGGTCAGCCATAATCAT
>NW_025945910.1:9889-21473 GCF_000764305.2 Hyalella azteca | reverse complement strand
ACCAAGTAAATCACTCATCAATTTCTTTAGATTCTACCTTGGCTAATTTTCCCTTAAGAGTTCCTTCGTGTTCTACTTTGGCTAATGTTCTAGTTCCTTCATGTTCTACTTTGGCTAGTCGCATTTTATTGAAGACAAAATTAGCTACTGCAGTATTAAACGATATTAAATTAATATCTTTCCTGCTTCAGAATAATATAATGGTCAAGGAGATGCAGTGCAAACTGACTGGTTAAGTATAACAGGCAAAAGAATGAAAATGGCGAGTGATTTATGGGAAATTATAACAATGTCGATATTACATGAAAGGCTGGAAAATTATTATCCGAAAACCAATGCCGGACCAAAAACGGCAATATTGACCAGGACAAATCTCAGCTGATAGAATAGTGATCAGCGACAATGTAAAAAGTCACCAAAAATATTTCAAGATCATTCACGAAATGGTACTAAAAATTGCAAATATATTAACAAAATTGGGTGCCGGAAAAAGGTAAAGCAGCACATACATACATTACAAAGTGGTAGGTTGTTGAGAGCAAAATGAGGTAACTTTTAATTGCGTGAAATTGGCTCACATAATTAATTAGTCAGATGAAACTTCACTATTCACGTAGGTAATTCAGACATAGAGAATAATGCCAAGTTAATTCAGAAATATTGTATCACGGTATATATTTCATTTGATCAGAACTTAAACGTCTCAATTCTCTCAAAAATAGGTCCCGTATGATGAGCCATATTGAAAGAAAAATTTAACACCTGCGGTACTGGATTCAACATGCACCATGCATGCACCAGTTCTTACAAAAACAGGTCCCATATGCTATACTCTATTCTAAGATTGAACACACGAGCTACTGATCATAATTGATTTTCCCTTTCTTCATTGACTTTTTCTACGTGTCACTTCAGTTAAATGTTGTCCTCATGACGGAAAACGCCGTATTTATGCCGCCGAAAAAGTCCAGCTAACTCCGGAACGCCGATTGGCCGTGCATGCGGATACAAATTAAAATTCTAATGCTGGGTTTTCTTAAGGCACAAAAATCTTAATTTGATCATCCACAAAAGTTTATGAGATTCGTATCTCTTTGAATAAGAAATTCTGAAAGCTAGAGAAAGAAAGTCTGCCAAATTTTGGATCTTGCTGGTATACATATTTTGATATATTATAAGATGAGGCATTTGTTGCTCATGGATGTTTGATTTTTTAATAGTTATAATTCTCATAAGTCACCTCTCAGTTCCATTCTTGATGTTTGACATGATTGTAAAATCAGGCTGGTAATTCAATATTGAATGAATGAACGATATTCTTCACTTGAAATACTTTGTGGCTTGCTGTTTATTTTTATAAACGCGTTACCTGGAGCATAAAGTATAATTGCATAAAGTATAAGTTATTTGCATAAAGTGTAAGTTATTTGCATAAAGTATAAGTGATAAATTACCCAATATTGATTGATCAAACGAAAATCTATAAATCATTATATATGTCTGGAACCTTTTGCTAGTGAGATTCATCATCAGAATCCCCAGATATCCAGATATACGGAGATGAAGATAAAGGGATTTCTGAAAAAAATAAATGATAAAGATATATGAAATATAAATAAAAGATAAAAAGAAATGATGCGACATCGTAAACCATATAGAGTTTGTTTTCACCAAACTAGTGCTAAAACGATGTTTACATGTGCAAAAAAAAAACAATGTTTAGATATCAAAAACTATGTTTTCACAATTTTAGACTCCTAAGTTGATTCTTCATGATCCGAGGATCGTTATCATGTTTATCATTAAAGAATCAATAATTTAATATTTACTTATATGCAATTCTTCCACATTTTTGAAAATTTCAAACGACCCCCGGATCCCGAAGGAATAAACCCAGCTAGGGGTATGAAATTTTGCACACATTTTTTTCTCATCCGCAACTTTTCCGCCCTATTGTGAAATTCAACTCCGAAGAATTAGAAAAACGCCAATTATAATTGGCGGGTGTAATTTGTACGAAATATTTCTACCCTTCCAATAGTTTGTTCTAGCGCTTAGAATGATATTAAAACATGAATTGTTATACAATTCTTCACGGAAATATAAATTTATCACTTATTTTAAATCTCTCGTATAGTGACATGTTCTTTGTTAATCTGATTGTATTTATTATTATAATTATTTACTATATTTTTAGTCCATGGACCAGTGACCATGGCACATCGAGGGACCAGTGTTCCTATAAGAAGAAGCTTGTTTTATGTGGAATTACTTGCTTGGTTATGCTAATCAATGTTATTAAATATTCAATGACTTGGGTAATTATTAACCCTGTTATGCTATTGCATATGGTGATATTTTATTTATCATATGTAATAGCTCAAAGTTCGGGTGGGTCCAATTAAGTGTAATGACATTATAGTTCTTCCAATCAAACCCTTCGAATGGTTGAGAGAAAATTCAATGTTACTCTCGACTTAATTGACCAATCATTGTTTTTGTATCATCACGTCGCAGGGAGATATTACGTCTGCCGCGTGCATTATTATTTTTTTTAAGCTTAATCGTGACGATTTCTCCTTGCTATTTATTATTATCTATGATTGCAATTCAATTTAGAACTTCTCATTACATGATTATATTATTATAAACTTCTATTAATATGCAAGGAATGTTGACTTGAGTCAAACCTTCAACAATTCCTGCATGCAAGCTGCTTCACATGCCCTTTCGGTCGGAGCTCAAGACGCTTTATTTCGATGAATTGCATCACTTCCTTATACGTAAGTTGGAATAAAATTCACATGAAGGCAATGCTTGTTTGAGGGTTTTTCTTATCAGTATCCATGAGGACGATAAGCGTCCATTGTGGATGTTCTACGAAATTTTCTTCCACATCGTATATTCGACGGTAAATTTTAGATGTATGGGTATCATGAATGAGTCGTTTAATAAATAACTTACCTTGCTCGTCTGATCATCAATTTCGTATTGACACCTTAAATGATAGAGGGAATATTGTATTCGGTTTATGGCCCTTGATACATCATTAGTTTAATCTTAATTATATTTCGTTCGCTTGTAAAAACCGTCAAGTAGAAATGTTCATATAAACGTTTCTAGCTTGATAAAATTTCAGTTATAAGAAAAATACATGAAAATAAACTTTCTAGTAATTTATTAGAATGTAAGATTGAATGAAATTAATTACAGTGGATCTGAATTATTTTGTCAATGACGTAGATGATATTTTTGGACACGTTGATTCAATTATTCAGTGGCATATGAGCAGAAGTTACGTACAGCAGTAACTGAAATTCACAGAAATCACAGAACTGAAATTCACAGAAATCTTCATCAACTTCGTGAATTTTAGTTTGTCCGTGACACGAATTCGTGCTAGTTTTTCTACGTTTATCTATAAATAGATGTTCTTATTCTGATTCAACGAACGTGATTAAATATTTTTATTTTTTTAAGTACGTGACAAGATATTTTTTTTCCTTGTTCATGTAGAGACAAAAGTTCATGCGCAAATTACATCGTTTTTTTTATTTAGTGCTGAGAATTTCCTGCCAATTATTTTCTTACTCAGCACACGTGCAGATAAAAATGAGCCGGCGTGCCGTATAAGATGACTGCATATCCTCTTGTTCAGTACTGATATCAGGAGAAGATGAGTGCTGATAACGGCCATATCAGGAGACAAGGTGGGGTCGCATGCAGTCAACTCCTCAGGTAATTATCTCTTATGGACAAAAAGTTTTCTGCTTTAAAGTATTTTCTACAAATAGAATAGAAAGTTTATTCACTGATAAATGCTGAAATGGATAAAAAACTTGGGAAAATAAAAGTATCTTTCAACAAATTAAACTAAACAAACCGAAATTATTTAATCTATTATGAGTAAAATAATTTCTTTTGAAGCCCCCTCGGGCGTCCAAAAATGCTCTCTGAATTCAATTAACTTCCACCATGCTGCTAACATGGTCTCCGTCTGTGTTCTCATAGAAACCGTACATGAAATATACAAATATTAATTACTTTTTAATATTATAGTGTTTCTTTCTTGTAATCCAAGCATATTTTTGACATTCATTTCATTTACAATCAACTGGATTTAGTTTTTCTGTGCCAAAATTTATTAGGCAAAGTTGATAGGATTCGTGATGATTCGGGGTGGGTATCGAGATTCGGTGATGTTGATATTCCTGGGCCATACTTTCAAAACTCGCTAAGTGAACGTAAGTACTTACGCTCTATTTTCTTGTCTATGATTGGTGGATACTTTCAAAGCTCGCTAAGTGAACGTTAGTACTTACGCTCTATTTTCTTGTCTATGATTGGTGGATTTTGCTTGAAAGGCCGTCAATGATTAGCTGATGAACTTACGATCTCTTAATTTTTTTTTTAAAGTATAGGCTCAGTGACGTGGTTAGTTCTGTAGATGTGGTTCCAGTGAGTATAGTTGACGACAAGCGATTAACATGCGATTTGCAACCAGAATCGCACATCTAACTAACTTATGTGGTCATAACATGCAATGCAAAATTTTCCTCGAAAATTACCCAGCCATATGATAATCAACATAGGAGGAGAGTTTTTAAATTAAGCACCATTTTTGACGTGAAAAGTATTTTTTTCCACAAATTTTAGCTCAGTCGGCTCTAGCTCGGTTGGGTCCGTCTGGCTGATGTGTACTCGGAAACCCGACAAACTTTACCATTGAGCATCAGCTTGAAGCTTCCTGTTTCGTTCGAAAAAATTGAAAACAAATTATTACAAAGTTTAAAATTAGCTGAAAATACTACAAGATGAGGCATTTCAGGAATTTGAAAATGAGAGGGTGAATATCCATAATTTTTATTTAGCGAATGCTAAGAGGGACTAATAGGTATTTCCTAAATTGATCGATTCTTGGTGGCTGTAAACGGTGATGGCCAACACATCGGAGTGGGAATTATTATTCAGTTTGTAGGGAATGTGGCTTCAGATTGCGATATGGCCAATGATCGTGCGTATTCTGTGCGAATATTTTTTGTTCCAGGCTTTTGTTTTTGAGGAGGGATTCGTTGTTATATTTTGTTGCTGAGGAAGTTTTATTGAACGTTGTAGTGTCATGTTGGATTTGGGTGTTTTGAGGCAGACGCTTTGATTTTCTATGTAGCTGATTTTATGATCGGCCTGTGGCGTGGTATATGTCGTGATGGATTGGGTTGCTGCGAGGTCGGTTAAGATTAGTTTGCCACGGATGATTAAACCAAATGTTTGAGCCATATCACTGTCCTGCATTGAGAGCTTGTGTGTGAAAGTTTTCTTTTTAACTTCGTCACTAAACCGAATTTTGCGTGGAGCTGCCGAAATTAAGGCGGAGTCTCCGTCGCTTAAAAGAGGTTCGTTTTTTACTGGCTTGTTGAGTTCGGGGGCAAGACTAGTGGTTTCATAGTAACTTTCATCGCAGAAGCAGCACCAATGTTGCAAATTGACTCACGGGATTTTAAAAGTATAAAATGTTTAATGGGCTAGTGTAATTAGTTTTGCATTGGATCATCTTGATAATTTTCGCCTGTTTTTTTTTTTGCCTGCTTGGCAATTTCAATGTATGTGTTGAGTTCTTTGAGTTTTTTCCTTGATCGGTTGTATGTTTGATAATGATACTTTTTCTTTCACCTGCAATTAGCGAGCGAATGTGCACTGGTATAGATTGAAATGCAAGCATTTCTTGTTTGCGTAATGTTTATGGTCACGGTCAGCACTCCCGTACAATGACATGGAAGTGGTGCACTGTTGCAAGGACGGGTGTGAAGGTCTTCAAATTTTATGCTTTTAGCATTAAAGAAATATCAGGGTGTAACTGCTATGGTGGTTATAAAAAGAGCTAGAGAGCCGGGCTCTCTGAGACGTATCTTACGAACTCGGTATCAGGGTACATATCTAGGTTCAGTAGAAGAGGTATGGGATGCGTCGGACAAAATGTCAGTAGTGGAATATGGACAACACGTGCCAAAATAAAGGGAGAAACCACCACAAAAACATTATACACAAGTTCCTCACTAATCAGACGTACGTAGTTTATAGCAAGTGGGTGATCCGATATCCTTGAACGAAGCAATGTACATTGCAAAGGAACGCATGAAACGTAGTAGTCATGAATGAGCAAATTTTTTGTGGCTCGGAGAAGTTTTGTGTGGCCTGTAGGCTCGTTCCACACTTATCAAATCCAGCTAGTTTTGTGTGGTTCACACATTGGTTTCGCACGTTTTAAAGACCCGTTTTTTTGCGGCTTGCTTGTCTGTTGAACACTTTAAAATGGTCAATTTTGTGCAACTTGCCCGTCCGCTCGACACATTTAAATGGCCTATTTTGTGTGGCTTTTATGTCCGTTCCACACATTTGAATGGACTGCTTTGTGTGGCTTTTAGGTACATTCCACTCATTCAAGAGTCAGTTTCTTGAGGCAGCACGTGTACGTAAGTATTGGATCAACATGCATCGGCACGGGTACGAAAGCATCGGACGAAAGCATTTTAATATCTAATGAAGGTCGCAGTTCATTGCATCCACAATAGTCGGGGGTTTTAAATACATTTATCGGCTAGAAAGTAATACGAAACAAGACAATCAATCCTTTTTCATCGAGATGGGCCAACTCAAAACTCGAAGGAAACATTGAAAATGTTGACGGAAGAATAACTTTCGTTTGTCCAAGTAATTTAGCGGCCTCAACAAAGAGCGTTAGAAATCCCTTCCTTGATTTTTCTGTTAAAAGTCGATTTGAAATGTTCAATATTTGTCAGCAATATTAACTGAACATCAATGAGGATGAATAGCATTGGATTATTTATTGATGCTCGAGCCACTTCTCTAGAAACGTGCGATGTCGACGCACTGGGGATGATATCTCCTAGATATAATTTTCTCATCAGCATACATCTTTGTACCACGTTTCTCTTGTTTGTTACCATGCAAATAATCTTCTGAAAAGTCATCTATTGTGCGCCACAAGCCTCATGTCAGCTGGGGGTCCAAGTATTTTGTATCATATGTCAGTTCTCTGACAGAATCTTGCCCTATATAAATCGATGATTGTTGCTGCGCAAGATTGAGTTAGTGGCAGAAGGTGCCATCACATCATTCATACCTCAGACCGATTTCATTCTCTACTACTAATCTTGGTTGGATTATACATTGGCATCCATCTTGTGTAGAATTATGTTTCATTCATAATATGGTGAATTTTACCATCCTATTCAAACTGAAGCGTCTTCTTGAAATTGAATTTAATCTGACAATTCTGAAATTATTTTCGTGCCAACCTGTCTGAGTTTGTCCTTCTGTTCGATCGTTGATAGTTGTAGCTGGAATGTGAACGGTTGATGGTCAGGTTACATAATTTCGTTATAATGTATGTAGTATGAAAAGAATCTGTTAATTTATTGCAAACTATGAGTATGAAGTTATTTGTTACATATTATTCAATGAGATGTAAAAAGAAGGTGGATAATTATAGGATGGTTTCAAGAACCACTTTTGTAATATGTTTGATTGCCTGTGCACCGATTTCCATCTAAAAGAAATAAAATTTGAATCAGAATTGAATGTCAAATTAATTTCTTTGACTTCTCTCTTTCAATAAATTTTCGGGTGAATTTGAAAAGGTACTTCCCCTTCCTCAATTGAAAACAAAAATCTAATCAGAGGACGTAATGAAGAAAATGATTGCTAGCTTTGAGACATCAATTGCTATGGCACTGATAAACATTGAATTTCTTGAATGATGCTACGACAAGTCACGACTTTAAACATATAGCGAGGTAGATTTCTTACACTTCATTCAAGTCGAGGTATGAAGTTGTGTTGTAGCAACAATTATTGCTTGCCAGAATGTTGCTCAATCGCATAAAATTTGTATGCGTTCATGACATTCTCCCAATTCGTATCTTCACCAGAATTAGTTCGTTGTAAGGAGTTGCAATTTTAGAATTTAACTTCTACCGCGATGTTCAAGAAAATAATGGAGACAATATTAGTAATCTCCATCCTTATGGTAAGAACTTTGAAATGCTTGTAGGTTTTTGCAGGAAATAAGCAACTCACCCCGCGAAACTGCAAAAATGTTCAAAGGAGTGACCATTTTACTCAATATTGTCCAAGATCTGGCTCTTTATTTCGGGATGTCTGCCATCACGATGGAAAACGCAAGCTGACATGAATTGGAAACTCGGTTTGGTTATTATTGTAAATACAGTAATTGACTTGTTTTAATCTCACATATATTCTGCGATTCATTAATTAAGTTATACGTACAATGCACACTGACAGGATTCTGCAAGTAGTTAGCTTAGAATATAATAATCTATGGGGAGTGCTGTAAAACTTTCGTGGAATAGACTTGCTGGCCTAGGAGGCCAGCGGCCACAGATATGGTACATGAAAATTGAATTCAATACAATCTTATCGCGTTTTAGGCACCAATTGATGGAATTTAAGTATCTAAGTAGACAATTATTTTTGACTAATGACCACCTAATATTTGCAGGTGTCCCTAGTGACTGCAGGATACCTACCGCCCATCGAAGATAGGTGAGAGTATAACCATTTGTCTAGTAGATAAGGTGCATGATTGCCTGTACATGTTGTCTACTAGATCAAGCAGTATAATATAGAGCCATTATTTTGATTGTGTGGTACTGTGAGATGTTTGCTTGAAACCTATTAAATCTGACCCTGTGGGGGTTAATAGTCTATTCGTTATTAGTATGAAGGTGAGTCCAGACATATTGTTCTGCAAGGGAGCATAGTAATTGATTATATTTTTAATTGAATTAAATTTGCTGAATATATTTCTTTTTGACAAAATTCATTTAATCTAATTAACGAACGAAAACGATGAAGCAGTTGTTTGTTGCCGTCGTACGCCCGAGTCTAGAGTTTGGAAACGTTGTGTGGTCACCGAGATTCGAAAAGGACAGAAATTTAATAGAGAATGTTCAAAGACGTGCAACAAGGATAATTCTCTTCACCATGAGCTTTCTTTTTCAATTTATTTGGTAGAAATTAATTTTATATATTATAATAATTAAAAGTTGCTCACCATACAGCACGGTCAGTTCAGAAAGAGGAATGGAGCTTGGTGGGCCGTTGAAATTTGGAAAAGGAGCGTAGTCCAGGCTGACCAGGAGATACCGAAATTCAGGCTCCAGCAGACTCATCATCACTGCCGCGTACCTGAGCAATCAAATTTTCGCTGTTGAACGTTCTACACATCTCACTCTGTTCGGGACCAAAATATGTATATGCTACAATATTAATATTAAATGGCAGGATTTACTTACAATGTTATGAGATGGTTGCAAGTTGAAGCATGACATACGCATGATCACACTTTATTATGGTACAATTTCTCACTTCTCTCTGTCGCAGACGTTGATGGCGATGATGGAAGCGCGGTCCCACACAACGTCGAAGAGTCCAATTTTTGCGGGTGACAAACTGAAGAGGTCCTCCACCACAATCTGCAGCCGTCCGTCTGGCGTCTGAAATGAAGATATTGAAATAAACAGGAGGAAAAAATGATTAGCAGATGGAAAATGTCCTCCACTGGCAGCTGGAGCTATATATCTTGGTCTGAAACGTGGACATGTAAAAAACGAAATTAGAGAACAACCTAATCAATCAACTCATGGAGTTCTCCGCTCTCTGTGTGACTCATCTGAGGTCTACAATTTTTGAGCGATGATATGGTCACGAAACAACAGAGAACAAACTGAAGTGGTCGTTCATCACTGTCTCGAGCCGCCCGTCTGACATCGTAAATACGAACTATCGAATTTCACGATTAGAATGATCAGTGATAGAGATAGACTGAAAATTCGCCAACTTAACGAGCATTGACATGTTTTCTTATGACAAGTTAGTCATTAGAGAAATTTAAACCTACTTCGACAAATTTAGCCATCAGAGCGCAACTTTATGTAACAGGTACTCATGACAATAATTTATAATGTTACCTTGTCGAGTGTTGTGATCCATTTAGTAATAGATTGAATGTAGCAAAACGAGGTTACCTGGTAAGTCTTGCCATGAGCGGTCTTGGTGAGACGGAAGTCAAGCTTGTGCTCCTCCCCAAACTCTTGCACGATTTTTTCGACTCCTTCGACGCCCACCACCCGACAACCTGAAGAAATGGATTTTCATTAATCTTTTATTGATAGCGGTTTCAGCGTTTATTGGGCCGTAAGCCTGTCGCCGATTCTTAACATCGCAGAACATTCATAGCTTGTTGCGGTCTCGAACTCACAACTCACTGCTCCAATTCTGCTGTGCTTAACCGCCCGGCCTCATTGCCGATTCTGACCAGAAACTGGCGCACAGAGCTGGTTTCGAACCCGCGCCTCTCCGCTCCTATCTTGGTACTCTGGGGCCATACTTTCAAAACTCGCTAAGTGAACGTAAGTACTTACGCTCTATTTTCTTGTCTATAATTGGTGGATTTTGCTTAAAAGGCCGTCAATGATTGGCTGATGAACTTACGAACTCTTAACTTTTTTTGAAAGTATAGGCCCTGAACTGTAACCTCTGGGCCACCCTGCCATATTCATAGCTATTAATTCATAACTCCACTGTCCACTGTGCTCCAGTTTTGTTTTGAGAATGATATCTACATGTACATCAAAAGGGCGTATGAACTTCCTATCGCAATCGTGTTCGTAATCATAGCGACAGATTTGGTCGTTTGGTGAACCAGGAGTTTGGTAAGTTTCTTGTAGTTTAGTATTCGTACCCTAAATTAAATTGACGTACAATATAAAATTCCCCAGAGTATTAAACTCGACCTGCTAGAAATCGCCCGAGTATTAAGCTCAACTTTCCAACATATAACTCATCGTGTTAAACTCCCCCGCGTATTAATCGACGCGGTAAATTTTACCAGCATATTATATGCTAATGCAAGCGTGACCATTCATTTAAAAAAACATTCGAATGGTTGAAGAATTTGTATACGCGTGTAGATTTTTCTCAAGCTGAACTTCATTTTGACTTACATTTTGCAATTCCCGGGCTGTTACAAGATGTTTGCAAAGGCGAGGATGCTTCCAATTCATGACGATAACATCTTTCTTCTCTTCACATTACATCAACAACTTGGCTCATTCCCACAAGAAACAAAATATTCCACTTTTCGCTTTGAATTATTACCCCACTTCTCAACGCCAAAGACCATTAGACATTTGAATTTCTCCAAGATACTTTTGTCACCGTTTTATTCCTTCACAGCTAATTTATAAACTCATTCACTCAATATTTTCCTGCCACTCACCACAAGAGGTCGAGGGTCTTGCCACACAGAGGGCACTCACCACAAGAGGTCGAGGGTCTTGCCACACAGAGGGAACTCACCACAAGAGGTCTAGCGTCTTGCCACACAGAGGGAACTCACCACAAGAGGTCTAGCGTCTTGCCACACAGAGGGAACTCACCACAAGAGGTCTAGGGTCTTGCCACACAGAGGGAACTCACCACAAGAGGTCTAGCGTCTTGCCACACAGAGGGAACTCACCACAAGAGGTCTAGCGTCTTGCCA
>NW_025945910.1:0-9433 GCF_000764305.2 Hyalella azteca | reverse complement strand
GTTTTATTCCACACAGATAAGCGGAACCACATTATTATTATTATCATATATTTGCATCAAAATGTTCATTATTATTTGATCCAACACCTGTTATTTGCAGCAATCATCCTTACTTCGTAATTTCATCCACTAAAGATCGAAATAGGCTCATTTTTATCAACCTGGTTGGATACATTTTTTCATGTTCAGTTCATCACCAGCTCCGTATCTGGAAACAATAAACTTGCTTCACACCGTAGTCCAGCCTCTCCCTAGCCTCTGAGTGTCTTAAAAACTTTTATTTCAGCATTAGCAACTCGATCTTTACATATTCAACTTTTCCAAAATAAACGATACATCACGTTGGAAGGAAGTCTTTAATTTTTATATCATGTCTCGCAACAAACTGCAACGTCCATCCCAGACTACACATTTAGCACATGGTTTGTCTTAGCCACAAAGGAGGCAACCGGTATATAGCTTTTACGGTTAATTAATTAACACATTTGTCGAGATTTCCTGTTGAAACAGCACCTTATAATGCCCAAAACCAACTAATTAACATTTGATCAACTTTTATGCTCTCTGGACACAAATAAGAATATTTAAATCTTGCGGGTCTCAAAATGCCGTACATCGGTACTGTATATAACTGAGCCCATGCTTCACTTCTCGAGATTCGCTTACTGAAATATGTCTCCGATTACATCGATCGTTGACTCTCCGAGTACAAGCGCGTTCATGAAAAGACTAGATAAAGTCATGTAGAAATATATATTCTGACTTGAAATGCCTAACACCATATCGAACCAATTGGAAGTCCAGTAGTTATTTCAAACTGTCGCCAGTTTAGAAAAGATCCGGTCGAAGGACCTGTTTTTAGACCTCCTGTGGACAAGTCACGAAACTATATAGAATCAGCGACAGGCCACATCATGCAGGCCTATTCTTCAGCGCCGACATCACTATGAAATAATATGACATGAAAACATGTATTTATACATGTTTTGAGGTAAATTCATTGCTGCATTTCCCTCTTCACTGGGGTCGGAGCAGAACAATTCGCAGGTGTCATGCTGCAGGCATTATCGCATGCACTTGTTAAGGGAAAAGCTTGATAAAATAGAATAATTCCAGTATGAGAGATTTTTTTAATTTCATGGATAATTTAATCTGCATTGAAGTAACAATGAATAAGTGAATGACATCTCTGGCTTTTGTTCTAACTGATCAAAAAAATCAATGAAAAATCGGATCAGAGATTTTTGATGACCTCTCATATAAATATATTTAAAATGTTTTGATCTTATGCAGAACAATTTCGATAATCGCAGTGCCTCAGCAACTCTCATTACTAGCATGACGGCAGGGATTAGAAATATAGCAGGCCGGATTTAAGTTTAATGCTTGCAAAATTAGCCTCATCCATTTAGTAAAACCGACTTTTGTTCGAACTTATCTTGTTACGGTACTCGTGATTCCGTTATTCGTTAAATGAATAAATGGAAGGCATTTATTTCTAATTTCCATTAATATTAGGCTATATATTTGCAGATATTCTGGTAGACTCAATGCTAGCTGAGTCTCTGGAACTGCGTCTTCCCTAAGTTTTACCATAAAGGACTGCGCCTTCCGTAAATCCTAATTTCAGAAACTGCGTGTTCCCTAAATCCTATCATAAAGGACTGCGTCTTACCTAAATCCTACCTTCATGACTGCGTCTTCCATAAATCCTACCATCAAGGACTGCGTCTTTCCAAAATCCTACCATCAAGGATTGCGTCTTCCATAAATCCTACCATCAAGGACTGCGTCTTCCCAAAATCCTACCTCCAAGGACTGCGTCTTCCATGAATCCTACCATCAATTGAGGGCTGCGTTTCCATAAATCCTACCTTCATTGCTGCGTCTTCCATAAATCCAACCTTCAAGGACTGCGTCTTCCATGAATCCTCCCTTCATGACTGCGCCTTCCATAAACCCTACCTTCATGACTGAGTCTTCCATAAATCGTACCTTCATGACTGCATCTTCCATAAATCCTACCTTCATGACTGCGTCTTCTTTAAATCCTACCTTCAATGACTGCGTCTTCCATAAATCCTACCTTCAAGAACTGCGTCATCCATAAATCCTACCTTCAAGGACTGCGTCTTCCATAAATCCTACCATCAAGGACTGCGTCTTCCATAAATCACCACAGCAGCTGTGGAGGACGCAGAGGCCGACCACTATCCAGCCGTGGCTCGGACTCATACTGCCAGGATTCCTGCTTTTATTCTACCTTGAATAAATAAAATAATATATTAAACGTGAAAAAGACAACAATAAAATTAAATTTTTTTAATGTTCATCTTAGTAGCTAAATTTTATGAATGTTTCTGACGCAGTTGTTTAAAATAGGATTTACGCAAGGTGAAAGACTCAGCTAGCATTGAGTCTACCAGAAATATCGGCAAATATTTAGCCTAATATTGATCGTAAATAAAAATTACATTCGTTTCCACCTTTAACGAGCAACGCAACAAGAATTAGGACGAACAAAAGGCAGTTTTACTAAATGGATGAGGCTAATCTTGCGAGCATTAACTTAAATCCGGACTGCAGAATTTCTAATCCCTGCGCTCATGTTAGTGATAAGATTTATTGAGGCACTTGGATTAACAAAATTGTTCTGGCATCTGATCAAAGTATGCGAAATACATGAGAGGCCATAAAAAATTTCCGGTTGGATTTTTCATTGATTTTTCTGATCAGTTAAAACTAAAGCCAGAGATGTCATTCACTTATTAGCGATTATTTCAATGCAGATTAAATTAGCTAAAAAATAAAAAATTTCTCTCATACTGGAATCATTTAATTTCATTTTTGGATTTCATTCCGATGGCAGTCTTAATTTATATATAGTCGATACTATTCCACAACACTAGAATTTATTATTATTATTATTATTATTATTATTATTATTATTATTATTATTATTATTATTATTATTATTATTATTATTATTATTATTATTATTATCATATATTTGCATCAAAATGTTCATTGTTATTCGATCCAACACCTGTTATTTGCAGCAATCATCCTTACTTCCTGATTTCGTCCACTAAAGATCGAAATAGGCTCATTTTTATCAACCTGGTTGGATAAATTTTTTCATGTTCAGTTCATCACGCAGCTCTGTATCTGTAAACAATTATCGCCAGTCATGAAAAGATCCGGTCAAATGACACGAGTTTAGATCTATGAACAAGGCACGAAAAGGAAAAGAATCGGCGACAGGCCACATCAGGCCTACACTTCAGCGCCGACATCACTATGTTATGTTATGAAGTAGAATACAAAGTTTGAATAAATATGATTAGAAAAAAGTACAAGATTTAATTTCATTTATTTCTTATCCGGGTCTCAGTTTCTCTTTATTGAATTTCCTTCCCTACTTTGTGAGATAACGTCCTCTTACGACAGATTATCCTCGTTTCCTCAGGTTTTACGCAACGTTATATGTCTAAGATTTATCACATTTCATTTGTCAGGTTGGTAGTCGAGTGGTTTACTTTAGCGGCGCTTATGATTAGATTCTTGACTGACCAGTGACTATTCAAGACGGGAGGATAGAAATGACAACTGGGAAGAACTCAACAGTTCCTATATTATAGAATATCTGTCCTATTACAGAACGGGAACACGGTGATAGCACTTTATACACAGTCCTTAGTAGCAGAAAGTACTAGCTTAGACCTAGATTATACTAGATATCCGACAGAACAATGGCGAGGATACAATAATCATAAATCTGATCCTGAATAGTATTCAGACCCCACTCTCAAAGCAAATAACAGCAATCCTAGTTCAAAATTCTAAGATGGGCTATTTGAGGAGAGCAGTACAGCAGTTTGCTTCAGACAGTCTTGCGGGGACCCTCACAGGTCAGGGCTAACCGTCCCTCGATGAGATCTCTTGAATACTGCTGTGCTAAGGCTTGATTGCGGTGTAATCCCATTCGTGACTAGTTTCGTAGCCGGCTGGAGTCGGAAGTGTTTGAAGTTTTTTCGATACTCGAGGTGTGAAAGATTCTCCAAAAGGGTGTCGGATCTCTCAATAATTCCCTGAAGGGACGTCATGTCTTGATGTCTGCGGTTATCTTCGAGATCCCGTCACCCAATCTTGCGTCGTCAGATCTCGTAGCAATTGGTTTACTCGGTGATAATCTATGTCGTCAGGTCTCGTAGAAATTGGTTCACTCGGTTATGACCTTGCTTCGTCACACCTCGTAGCGTGGCTCTCAATTCTCGTGGTAAGCAGTTTGCTCGTCGAAGTCCAACTCATTTCAACGCTGCCCCGACCCTTAGTTTGGTCGCGCCATCCAAAAGGCACGCAATACGGCCGATTGCCACGGAACCCTCGTACTGGACTCGCTCGTGGTTCTCCCCACTCCTTAATTAAAAATCCTAGCGCATGCCTCACGTCGCTGTTCGACTCCGCCCCGAATCCAAATCACGCCCTTGATTCAAATCTCCCTCAAATCATGCTTTTATTTATATTTGGAATTATTCGTGAATTCCTATTCCTATCAAATAATTATATGAGACTATTTGGGAGGTTCAATTATTCTTCCTGCTGTCCATGAAAATTCTGTCTGGCATATTTATCATTAAGCTCATCTTTCCATTCCTCTATAAAACGAACCCTAGCTCAAAATGTTTTCAATTTTGTTGAATTCGGTGGCGCGTTCATATCTAAAAACAATGGCGAAAATTGGGGCAATGAAAATACTATATTACTTTTCCACCTTCGAATCCTGTAATAAAAAATCTTAAATTAGGCTCACATATCTTTTTCCACAGAGATTTGCCGGTAGTGGGAAGTTTCTGCTCCACAAACGGGATTACCATTCAAGGTGATTTTTGCGCGTCGTGCAAGCAGCCTGTCTACTGTGACACCTCGGCCAGCCCTGCCGTTACTTTCCCCTGGAACGAATGCGACGACGATTACGTGAGCCAAAATGCTACATTAATTAATGGGAATCCTCTCACATCAACTTGAGGGACTGAATTGTACATAATTGTTCTCGGTTATACTTAATTCAGTACCGAATTCGTGCTAACACTTTCGTGTATTAATACATATTTTTATAATGCACCTTTCAAATGTCATTAAGTATTAGGCAGACGCTAAGATTGCATGTTATCATTGACACAAACCGTGATTATATCGCATCAATGTTGCATCCTGTACGAAAAAGCAACCAACAGCAAAGTGCACACAAAAAATAATTGTTGATTTTGTCCTGATAGTGACACACTCTCTTATCTAAAGCTTGGGCAGAGAGCGAACGTAGCGCTGATACGCTCTTTTTACTTCTGTATAAGCAAACTCTGTCAGGATGACCCACACAATTACGAGGAAGTGCATCGAAACTTGGACAAAATCTGTCATTTCTCTGGGTGTGTGGGTCATATTTATAGTAGTGCTTGCTTGATGATTCTTAAGAGAAATTAATCCCATGTAGATATCAAACTATTCTGGCAGGAGCAAAAAAATTATTAAAACTGGAAACAGTCTGCCTGCCTGCTTGCAGTTGCTTGATTTCGTCATATTGAGATGTGTAGTAACGGGAGAGGTATTGATTTTATCACCAAGAATGTCTACATACTACAGAGCCATATATTGCAAACATTGTCAGCAAACATTTGGACCTGCATGGTTATATCAAGAACATCGAAATAGCCTCATCCTATTTGTTTTTTCTTCGTATCAAGCGGGCAATAATAGCTGTACAACATGCCACACTAATATTATATTAGCCAGCACTCAAACAAGTATAATATAACCATTGGCCTCCGCACCACGCTTGTTTAATGAATACCCACAAAATGGATCGCTTGGGGAGTGCCGCAATTTTGAGCTTTGCTTTCTCCAATTTTTGGTATCCCCACTTTCTCCAAATTTGCCAAATTTACTTTCTCCAAATTTGCTCTTAATTAGCATCCCCGACGTCGGAATACAGCGAGCATTCTGATTTGACATTAAACACTTTTTTTGTTGAATTCATTAGTTTGAAGCAAATTGTCCTGTGGTGCGCCCTAATTGAAAAACAGTCTCACATAAAAGTACATGACATGCAGTAAGCTACTTCTGAACGAGTTGTCACAAAACGAGTCGTCACAAAACGAGTCCCCACAAAACGAGTCATCACAAAACGAGTCGTCACAAAACGAGTCGCCACATTATGAGTCGTCACAAAACGAGTCGTCACATTATGAGTCGTCACAAAACGAGTCGTTACAAAACAGAGGGCAGACATAGATAAAGATTTTCTTCGCTTTCTTTAATTTTGAAAGAAATGGGCCTTGCCTTGTTAGTGGGGCCGTTGTATATGAATCATAGCTGTTGACTTAGCTACTGTTTATTTGACCGAGCAAGCGCAGCCTGAAAAGCGTTGCAAACATTCTGTATAAAAATTACTGACTACGAACTGATTTGCATCTTCCTACCGTGATGTCATTAATTGTCATGCCCTAAGTTTATTCTTCTTTGAGTTTAAACTGATTGAGTGTAAAATATTTATTCATATGATGAATAATGGAATAATGAGGATTTTTTCCAAATTTAAAATTTCATAGGATAGTTTCCATCTCTTCTAATGAAAATCCTAATCAATATTACTATTTAGTGTATACGACTTAATATCTATACAATGCAACACAAGTACGTCACTATTTGGTAAATATGAATAAATCAATATAATTTTTCGGAGTGAAACTGATAAGACGTTAGCACCAATCCAAGTGAAAAATAGTTGAGACTGAAGCACCACCGTGCAAAAATTTAACTATTTCATCAATAGCATGTTTCGTGTTGTTTTCTCTTGTGCTAAATTACTCAATTTGGCTGCAGGTGTGCGAAGAGTTTTCTCCTGGGCTAGCGACGTGCGTGCCACTTAGTTCTGCCACCACATGCAAATGTACAGGTGCCATGTGCGATCCGTACTCACCAATCTATGCTGACGGTTGCGACGCTGGATTTCTAGACAACATCGTTGACTGTGCCGCGGAGGAAGGGACACAATCATGTGCCTACGGTCTGTGCATCGATTGTACGAAGGCTTCGGGGGAATGGTACATTGTAACTCCAGCCTGCAACGCNAATTCATAGAAATTATAATTCGTCATGAACTTCATGAATTATAGTTTGTCCGTGACACGAATTTTGTGCTAGTTTTTTCTAAGGTTCATATATAAATAAATGTCCTGGTTCTAATTCGACGATTCTAGGAAGTACGTGACAAAATATTTTTTCCCTGTTCATGTAGAGATAACAATTTTTGACAAATTATATCGTTTGTGTTGTTTAGTGATTAGAATTCCCAACCAATTATCTTCTTGCTCAGCACACGTGCAGATAAAAATAAGTCGGCATGCGGTTTTTGATGACTGCATGTCCTGTTATTCACTGCTGATAACGACCATATCAAGGGACGAGGTAGAGTCGCATGCAGTCAACTTCTCATGTAAGGATTCCTTCAAGACAAAAACTTCTGCTTTGAAGTATTTTCTACAAAACAGTAAAGAATGGTAATTCACGGATAAATGCTGAAATGAGTAAAGAACTTGAGTGAACACAAATATATTTTAAAAAATTAAACTGGATCAACTGAAATTATTTAATCTATTATGAATAAAACATTGCATTTGAAGTACCTAGAGCGTCCAAAAATGTTCTCTGAATTCGATTAACCTCCATCTAACTGCTAGCGCGGTCTCCTTCTGTGTTCTCATAGAAACCGTTCATGAAGTATTCAAATATTAATTACTTTTATAACGCAGTATTTCCTAACAGTAAGTAATATTTGCAATTTTTTCGACATTCATATCATTTACAATCAACTGGATTTAGTTTCTCTGTACCAAAATTTATGAGGCACAGTTGATGGCCGGGGTACGTGAAGATTCGGTGTGGGTGTGGTGGTTCGGTGTGGGTGTGGTGGTTCAATGTGGGTGTGGTGGTTCGGTGTGGGTGTGGTGATTCGGTGTGTGTGTGATGATTCGGTGTGGGTGTGGTGATTCGGTGTGGGTGTGATGATTCGATGGTGTTGAAATTCGGTGATGGGGTTCGTTCTGTAGACGGATGTACAGGGAGTATATGGTGGACAACAAGCGATTAACTAGTCTGCAACCAGAATCGCATTTCTGATTTAACTGGTCGCAATGTTCAAAGCAAAATTAGCCTCGAAAATTACAAGTGCAACACCCCTGTATCTGATAGTGATTTTAAAGTTCTTGCTTTCACATCAGGTGTTACTGATCTACGAATTTTAGAATCACTTAATTTATATATTCCAACAGAAGCCTAGTCTGAATACCGCTTTTTGCTCCTTTCCTCTTAAAATAGCAAATAGATAGGTCGTTTACTAGCGTTCATTTCATGTCTCATTTACTTGTTTTCCGTTTTCATACCCGACAGTGGAGTTTACTTGACTAATTGATTGTATTTGTGTTCCTAGGACTGAACTTCTTCTGCACTGAACGCTGTGTTATTAACAGACGATGGAGCTGGCATCCGAATCTCTTTCTCTTATAAAGATATGATAAATTTTTGTGGTATAGTCTTTGCTTTTAAAATTCCTGGTTAACTTGCGATTTAGGCAAACACGTAATTTTAAAACTTGTGTGTGTTTGTGTAATGTTCATTGACACGGTCAGCACTCCCGTAGGATGACATGGAGGTGGTGCACTTGTGCATGGACGGGTGGGACGGTCTTCGAATTTTATCCCTAGAGCACTCAATTATAGCATTTCAAGATGTGACTGCTAAGGGGATTATAAAAAGAGCTAGAGTACCGTGCTCTCTGAGACGTGCCCAATAATCTCGAGATCAGGGTACACTAAGGTTAGGTAGAAGAGGCATGGGGTCGAACAAAGTGTCAGTTGTAGAATATGGGCAATATGTGCTAAAATAAAGGGAGAAACAGAAACATTAGACACAAGTTCCTCAAGGATCAGTCGTACGTAGTGAGGAAGCGGTTGATCCGATATCCGAAGCACTATACATGCGCAAGCACACATGAAACGTAGTAGTCATGAAAGAGCAATTTTTTGTGACTTGAAGAAGTTTTGTGTGAGGCTTGTTCCTCATTTTTCAAATCCAGCTAGTTTTGTTTGACTCATAAATTCTTTTCGCACGTTTTTAGGGCCAGTTTTTTGCGGTTTGCATGTCCGTTCCACACAGTAAAATGGTCAATCTTCTGTAACTTGCACGTCCGTTCCACACATTTAATTGGCCTATCTAGTGCGACTTCTATATGTCCGTTTCAGACATTTGAATGGACTGCTGTGTATGGCTTTGAAGTACATTTTACTCATTTCAAGAGTCAGTTTCTTGAGGCAGCACGTGTACGTAAGTATTGGATCAACATGCATCGGCACGGGTACGAAAGCATCGGACGAAA
>NW_025945909.1:0-591 GCF_000764305.2 Hyalella azteca | reverse complement strand
GACTCGGAGACGGAGGACGACGAAGGCGGCGCATCAGCGTGACCGTGGACTGCGACGTCCTAAACTCATCATAAGGTCATAAGGTCATAAGGTGGCAGCTATGGGTGAGTGGTACACATGTATAGTGCTTGTATAGTCTGTATAGTGCTTGTATAGTCTGTATAGTGTAGGGTGTATAGCGTGACGTTCAAGCACGGCGGCGCCATAGAGTTAGGGCAGGCCCTGCTTAAGGTGGCAGCTATGGGTGAGTGGTATACATGTGTAGTGCTTGTATAGTCTGTATAGTTTGTACAGTGTTGGATGCACAGCGTGACATTCAAGCACGAGTGGCACACATGTATTTTACATGTATAGTGTGTATAGTAATAATAGTTATAAAGTGTATAGGTATACAATACATTGTAGGTGTATATTTTCTCACATGATTATTGTACATATAATACTACATGTATACATACATGCTTGCTAGGTATGACTATGTATTATGAGTTTTTGGTTGTTAATTCACATTGATTCACCCTCGGCATTCATCGTACTCATGAAGTTGCAATATATAAATCCAACATTTGTTCCCTACGAGTTCATTCTAAC
>NW_025945908.1:0-411 GCF_000764305.2 Hyalella azteca | reverse complement strand
CTTATTCTAGAGAAATTATGTAATGATAGCTTGTGGAGATAAGTAGTACTCACATAAAGATTGTTACTCCAAGATTGTTACTCTATTGCCTCTAGTACTCACATAAAGATTATTACTCCAAGTATTATTCGGTTTCAAGTTCAATAGTTATTGTTTGTCGGAGATGTCACTCGTTCTTTTTTCCAAAAACGGTACTATTCTCCAGCATCACGTACTGAAGCGGTAAAAGACGGTAAAAAACGGTAAAAAATATAACTCAGTACTCACTGCAGTGGGTGACAGAGAGCGCATTTTCTCGTCGACGAAAATTGAGGTCACGGACGGACGGACAGACAGACAGACAGACAGACAGATAGACAGACAGACAGACAGACAGACAGACAGACAGATAGACAGACAGACAGACAGACA
>NW_025945907.1:0-416 GCF_000764305.2 Hyalella azteca | reverse complement strand
CTTTAGAATGCAAACCTACCAAATCCCTATATTCCGTCACTGTGTGTGGCTATATTCGGCATGTGGTGAGGCGTATTCCGTCTGCGCTTCAAATTCTACTGATACGTAATGCCGTCATCCAGGTGTTCGAATTCCGTTTGCTGTGTGAGCTGTATTGGAATACAACACGGCTTTGAATTAGAACACTATAGAATATTGAACACTACTTAATTACGCTTTTAATTCACAACTATTAAGCTTTTAATTAAGCAAATTTTAATTTTTGTACCGTAAACTGGGGTAACTTAGACTTCCGGGGTAACTTAGACCACTTTTCGTTTCTTTAACAAAAACCCCCAAAACTCAAAAACTATTTGACATAGAAAAATTCTGTCAATGGGCATTAAAGGCCTAATACTGAGGCTACGTAACACAAT
>NW_025945906.1:0-436 GCF_000764305.2 Hyalella azteca | reverse complement strand
AAATTGACAGGGATTGTCAGCAATCCAGGAAAGCATTTTTAGCGCATTGTCTCATTTATGGAAAAAAAGGCGCTATTGTGCTCGCCCTGTCCGTCCGTCCGTCTGTCCGTCTGTCTGTCTGTCCGTCGGTGACTTCACGTTTTTGCCACGAGAAAATGCACTATCTGTCACTCACTGCAGTGAGTACTGAGTTATATTTTTTACTCAACCGTGACGATAAGAGTGAACCACGTCGCTAAAAAACGTTACCGCGTCGTAGGTTTAGAAGAACACCTCTGCATGCAGTTTGGCCGGCCACAAAATGTTGTTCACTGTTCGGACAGTTTATGAGCAACGGCCAGTTGGTACGGATGAAATTAGAGTTCTTTGCGAAAGATTCGTCGCACAATAAGGACGACAAACTTTTTAGCAGTCGGTTATTTGTGTGATAAAAGAG
>NW_025945905.1:449819-451425 GCF_000764305.2 Hyalella azteca | reverse complement strand
AAACTATCCAACACTACCTGCTTGAGTGCAGCCAATATACCATAGCACGCCAACAACTGAGACAGACCCTGCTGAGCATGGGGAGACAGACCCTGACAGTTCGCATACTGCTTGGTGGAGGTGACTACCCAAAATGGAGACAACACCACATCATGAAAGCAGTTGGCACATATCTCACAAGTACAAAGCGGCTGGAGAACCTATGAAACTGAAGAACAGAGGAAGATCAACAAAACACAAGAAGAATCATGTCAGTGGTGGACATGGATGTTGTACAAGAACCAGAAGAAATAAAGTAAAGTGAAGAAAACAATCAAGAAACTTCATCAACCTCTGCCATGTCCAGGTGCAACGGCTGGCCTGAAGTGAGGTCATCTCTGCACCTATAACCCGCCACCACCACCACCTTTCATAACGGATATGCGTTTTACAAACTTTTATTGTAATTTTTTACAGAATTGAAGTAAATTATGACTAAATAATGCAATTCTGTTGAAAAAAAAAACATTAAATATATGTTAATGGTAAAAATTCTATAAATGGGACTTGAGAGTCCCGGTAGTAAATGGTTGCAACTGAAGTGACAGATTTTGCGAGTTGTGACATTAGGCTGCAAAGTGCAACACTGAACACTGTAGCTCAGTAGATGCACTTCCGTTGTTATTTGTTGAAATGTATCTTTTACATGCAATGCTTGGCTCTACAGGCAAATTTGGAGTTCGGGATAATAGAAATTCATCATTATCAACAATATATTTATTGTTATAAATAATGATTTTGCAAAAAAAATATCAATCTACTATACATAGCCTACTCCTAGTAGTTGAATGACATATCACAAATTTCCTTTGGATAACGTGTGCAATATCTTATAATGACATAGGCTATCACAAAGTTTCTTTTGTTGACGTGTCCACTAGCTTATATTATAATGACATGTCACTACAGCAATCCCTTGATTAGCACGGTTTTGAATACCGCGGTTTTGATTAACACCAAAAAAAAAATTGCGACCTACCCTCAATCTACGGCCACGCGGTGCCAGTTTTGATTAGCGCGACTTTTTTTTCACAACGCATCATTTTCCCGCCTCTAGGCTCTAGCCAGAGGTGTTACGTTTGTAATAATTAACAAAAGTGTTACTTTTTGCTTATTAGATCTTATGTTGTTACTTTTGTTATGAGCTGTGTGAGCTGTAGCCCCATCCTGCTGGAACCACACATCTCTCAATGCTTCATTTTCAACAATGTTTTCCATCATGGGCTGCAAGAAATTTTGCAGCATAGCAATCGGAATTCACTGTCATGGTTACTCCCTCCTCTGAGAACAACTCCAACAGTGTGTTGCAGCTAACAGCCCCCATCTTCCAGATACTGTTTTTAAAACATAAGTATTCTAAATGGTATGTTATGCTAACCTCTAGGAAAATAAACTTTCTTCTTTATGTACCTCCATTACTCTTTTATTTTACCTCAAAACTGCTCAATCGGTTCTCCCCCGCCCTGTATATTGAGAGGTTGAGATTGTATTGACCTTTTAGGCAATTAGAAAGATTTTCCACCCTAATACGAGTATTCTAATTAAAATATTTAATTTCAATCTTTAA